>NC_090875.1:35768688-35776188 GCF_036669935.1 Montipora foliosa
TCGTTTTGGTCTAAGGTTCCTTGCATAATTCTCACTAGCCGACAAAGCAGTCATTGATAAAACAATAGTGACATCAATCTATAGCCTAATGATTGAAAATGTTACACAAATGACTGCACAGAGCCTTCAATTTTGATTGAATTTTGATTCTTGTTTTCCTTGAACGTAACATTACATTGCAAAGGCTTTTTTGTTTACAGTACGGACCTTTCGAGCGGAGAACGAGGACGACTTCGAGTAGGAATTTCCCGTACTGAATATGCGCATAAGGTTTGGAGGCCGACATTTTTCGAAGTGCGCGTGCTCAGAAGGAAGAACTCGTACTCGTAGTCGTAGTCGTCCTCATCCACCAGTCTAAAGATCCCTATAATAACAAATCCGATCCAACCAACGCGTCAACCAATGCGCTGGCCAACACATTACCGATCCGTGATATGAACTTCACAGATTGCTGATGACTGATGTGTCGGCAGAAAGTCGACCAACAGTGCACCAACAAAGGAACGATAGCGGACCGACATTGGACAACCAGTGGACCGACAGTGGACCGACATTGGACCAACAGTGGACCGATAGTGGGTTGACTGTCGGTCGAATGTCGACCAACGCATTGGTGGAAGCAATGGTTGAATCGGACTCGTTCCCAAGACCGTTTTTGAAGGACAAAATTCAAAACAAGTTCTCCATTTACTCGTGGATTTAAGGTCAACGGCTTTCAAACAAACATTTTTTTTGAAAATTCTGCATGATGTAAGGAATTATACAGATTTCTGAGGGTTTTATAGACCATTTTATAGTTGTGTGCTTAATTACTTGGCCTATGAATGAAAGTGAGGCTAGACTTGACCTTGTTTCGATACAAACCTCAATGGTTTTTTAAATGTAAATTCCAACTAATTAGCATGAGAGCAAATCGTTAACATAAGAAAAGCTAGCAGTCTGTATCATGAGAGGTTGAACTCCAGCCTCACTTTCATTTAAAGGTCAGGTAACTAAGCACATATGACTAAGAAAAGGTCTATTCAACTAGACAAACACTCCTCGGTTTGCAGGATTCTTAATGTTATGCACAGCTTGATCCCATAATATTAAATTGTCAACTACAAACATGAAATTAAGAATATCTCAATAATTCTTATCTTTAAGCTACGTAAGTGTTTTCTTCTTCATTTTCAATGATCACACAGAATTTTATGTGACACATCTACATTATATTACATTACAAATACCTGCTTCTTTTTTGCTAATTCCTTTTGAGTTTCCTCAGCCTTGGCATCAGCATAACTTGGTGTATTTTTCCACTCTGACATTCGTTGAGGCAAAATCACCTGTATACGTCTAAACAGAAACAAAAGCATTTTCTCACCTCTTTAATCCCTTAAAAAAACGTTGGTGCCACTATCTACACCGTATATGTATGACCCATTTCAATTAAAAATTACCTCGAACCTCAACTATTTTATAAAAGTGACATTTCAGCACCATAAAAAAAACTTATCCCGTTTTTTATATAGGTAGGTCGTTGAGATATGTACTGTGTAAAGATGTGCAATTATGCAGACATTATAACACTTGTATCTTAGATGAAGGTACTCAGGTGTTTTGGGGTTAACGAAACAGATGAACCAAACGGTTAAAACGGATGTTTTAAACGGATGAATAAAACGTATTTCGATAAAGAAGATGGAAGAATGAAAAGGCAAAACGGATGAATAAAACGTTCGATTTCGATAAAGAAGATAAAAGAATGAAATGGGTAATACGGATGTTTTAAACAGATGAATAAAACGTTTGATTTCGATAAAGAAGATGAAAGAATGAAACGGGTAAAACGTTTGAATACGATAAATGAGCTCCAACCAATTCTTTCGAAAAAAGGGCTAACACTTGAAAGGTCAGCCATCCAATCTTTTTACAATGGTAATTTGACCTTTGTTCACTTGTCTGATAAAACTGAACAAGCACAATGAACAGAGGGCAAGAACATCTCGACAGCCCAAATCACCACCCAAGGGAATAAACAATACAAAAGTAGGTAAAAATGATTTGTACTCTATATCTGGGCTAGCACATTTTATCTATCGAATAGAGGGTTCAGTAGAAAACTTGCCAAGAGAGCTCGAACAATGGCAACAGTGGAGAGGGGAATGCGGAAAAACTTGCGAACTACACTCAAAGCCGGCCCTAGTTTGCTTGAAGCATAGGAAGTGCTGACCGGTGTTACATTAATACCATGGAAACCTATAAGTTTTGATACCTTTTAACCAACCGCCAGCGCTAATCAGGCTTCCAGCAACTGGCCCCCTGGCTTTACGTGAAATAAACTTGTGAAACTGCTTGAATCTTGGAAGCAACTATTTCAAAAAGCCAATGGGATTTATTTGTTTTTCAGATTCTTACACACGCTAATCGTTTGTGATAATTTCCACTTGACTTCAACTAGCTTCCTTTCCCAGCATGCCTTATTACCTCAGAGATATAATAAATATCTTCCCGACTAACTTCGTTATCTCAGTCCGTACTGTACGTTACAGATCCTCGTACTGTAACTCAAAGTACGGACCTTCAACTCGGTTTGTAAGAGGCATTTATTACCTGACTGCTAGCTGTATTCCACACTCATCGCTACAATACTTAGAGCCAACGCGAGCTGCATTGGCGCATCCTGGGCCATAGCACTGACGGGGAACTTCATCCTTCTCTTTTTCCTCGGCATAGTCAATGGACATTCTTGTCTTGTCCTCATTTGACGAGATTCTTTTCCGTTTGCGTGGCCTCTCACTGGGTTGTCTTAGTCTCTCCTGAAAAATATTTTGCCATTTGCATTGCTCAGGGCTGTCAAAAAAGGCCAGTGCTTTGTTTAAAATCAACCCTCACCATTCTAATACATGCAACTGTATTGAAGGATGCTTTTCATTTGACAGCACTGACCGGCCACACCGGGCATTCGGAGGAACTAACTCTATAAAGTAGTATTGGAAATCGTATGAACGTGCCTGCATTTCGTGATTTGTGGGCACGAGCGACGTTTTGAAAGAGCATTTTAGAGCGGTTTTCAATTGAGTGTCGAAAATAAAAAGATAATTACTTTGGTTTTACATTACTTCACTCAGTGATTGGTTCAAAGTTCTCGCGCCACTTTTTCAACCAATCAGAAGTGAAACCAAAACCAATCGCGGCTCACGCGTGCACATTTTCCCGCGCTTTGTGTCGGCTACGTGTAATTACTTCGAGTTTTGATTGGTTTACTGGATTGTCTCCGTCCTTTTTGATTGGCCAAAGCGGTAAACGACCCTTTTACCACGGGAAACTGCATTTGGTGCGTGTGACCGACATTTCCCAAGGTAAATCTCCCGTGGTAAATTTCCATGGATACGTCAAAAAGATCAAACGAAGCGGTCATGACATTTAACGTGGTAAGTTGGAACGGTGTTTTGATGGCCGGGGTACAAGAGCCAATCACGATGCTGATAATGTTGTGATTAAATTTCCTGCCTATGGATTGCGTGAGATTTATTTTTGCCTCGGTAATCTTCGTAACGTGTGACCGCTGGTTAACACGGTATACTAAAACCGAAGTATGAGGCACCGCGGGATAATTTACCATGGAAAATGGCATTTACCATGTTGTGTGTAAACCGCACCTATTATACACTCAACAAAATCACTCCATCGCTTTGTTTCCATAGCAACGTCCGTATTGCACTCAGACTCTATAACCTCTTTTGCATTCTGTAACCCATTTAAGCATACGTCAGGTCTGGCCAGCCAATTCTGACAAAAGGACAGTACCCAAAGATTCTGCACTTCCATGTGACTGGGGTTTCAATAGAACTTGATGTTGGTGGCAGCTGGTTTGAGTGCAGTGGCCAACTGTATCAACAAGGGGCCTTATTTCCCATTTCTCTAGCGGTGTCTGGGGGCATGCCATTTTTTAAAAGTATGCTCCCGAACGCCACATCTCAAAAGCAAAATTGATGACCATGTTCAGACGACTTCATGTTGTCGTTGTCTAAATGATTTGAAAACTTAGGTCTGAAAGAATTTGTCTTCATTTTTTCAATTTAGGAAAAAAGTTGCTGGCTTCTCTGAGTGGAGTGGCCAGTTCTTTTCATTGGTTGTCACTACAACAGTTGGCCAACTGTTGGTCGATTGTCGGTTGACTCTTGGCCGACGTGTCAGTCAGTGTGTCAGCCAAGACATTGGTTGGGATTGGATTAGCCTTTGTAGCAAGCGTTTTCTTGGAAAAAGAAAAAGACCAAGGTTTAGGCTTTTCGACGTCTTGACCGAATAAAAAAATGGGTCGAGAGCCCCAATTTTTGCTCAATCAAAAGATCGAAAAGAACCCCACGGAAAGGCAGAGATCTCGTGTATATACCCACCATGAGTCCCCGACTACGTAAGAAACGCTAAATTATTCAGTTTCCATTATTCAGTCATCCACATTCATCTACCTTCATCTATATCAATTCACCTTCATCCATATGCATTTATCATCATCCGTATTAATCTACCTTCACTCATGGTTACTTACCTTCAATCACGTTCCTTAACCCTCATATACCTTCATGTACCTTAAATCAATGGCATGTTCATTTACCGTCACTTACCTTCATTCACGTTCAGTTACCTTAATATACCTTCATCTAACTTCACTCGCGTTCATCTACCTTCATTCACGTTCATTTACCTTCATCTATCTTCATTCACGTTCATTTACCTTCAGCTACCTTCTTCGCGTTCATTTCCCTTAATATACCTTCATTCGCGTTCATTACCTTCAGCAACCGTCACCTACCTTCAATTGCATTCATTTACCTTCATCTACCTTCATTCACGTTCATTTACCTTCAGCTACCTTCTTCGCGTTCATTTCCCTTAATATCCCGTCATTCGCGTTCATTACCTTCAGCAACCTTCATCTACCTTCAATTGCGTTCATTTACCTTAATCTACCTTCAGTCACGTTCATTTACCTTCAGCTAATGTACCTTCAGCTACCTTCTTCGCGTTCATTTCCCTTAATATACCTTCATTCGCGTTCATTACCTTCAGCTACCGTCACCTACCTTCAATTGTGTTCATTTACCTTCATCTACCTTCATTCACGTTCATTTACCTTCAGCTAACTTCAGCTACCTTCTTCGCGTTCATTTCCCTTAATATACCTTCATTCGCGTTCATTACCTTCAGCTACCGTCACCTACCTTCAATTGCGTTCATTTACCTTCATCTATCTTCATTCACGTTCATTTACCTTCAGCTTACTTCAGCTACCTTCTTCGCGTTCATTTCCCTTAATATACCTTCATTCGTGTTCATTACCTTCAGCTACCGTCAGCTACCTTCAATTGCGTTCATTTACCTTCATCTACCTTCATTCACGTTCATTTACCTTCAGCTACCTTCATTCACGTTCATTTACCTTTAGCTACCGTCAGCTACCTTCAAATTGCGTTCATTTACCTTCATCTACCTTCACTTACGTTCATTTACCTTCATCAACATGTACGTGGTGGGTATATACATGAGGTCTTTCCCCACTGAAACACTTGCTACGCAGACTAGGATTGGCTTCCTACCAATAACGTTGTTTCTGCCCTCAAACTCCTTTGCTAACTTATTTTTGCATTAACATGTAATTGCAACAAAAAAGGATAAGCAAGACTTGTAACAGCCTTGTTAAGTTACAAACCTTTCTACCCTCAGATTTGGCATGCTTCATTTTCACTGCTCTTCTTTGCTTTCTGGGTGTAAGATTCTATGTCATAAAAGATACATTAAGACTGTTTTCAGCAAGGGAAAACCCAAACATCAAACACCAGCACAATGTGTTCACATTCATTTAATTCTTAACGGTCTTGAAGGACCATAAAGGATTCCTTGTATGTTACCCAAAAGGAAACAATTTATTACTATATTGCCAGGTAAAATAGTTATGACTTGACAGGTGTATGAGAAAGAGCATTGCATTGAAAGGGATGTGTTTTTACAGGTCCTTACACTTGACACATATGTTAACCATGGCCTGGTGGTGTAATGGACCTGGAAATTGCCTCAGAGTCCAAGTGCTCATGTTTTCTTTATGAAAAAAGGACTTTATACAAGACTTAACAGGGCGTCTGCGGAGCGAATAGATTAAATTGTTCAGAGGATCACTTCTCCCTTTCGTCTATAACCTGCGCTTTTAATACATGCATTTCTTTCATTCACTGCATTTTGAGTCCTTTCACAGGAACAAATGAGCCCCACAAATTGAGCTGCTCCCAACTGTGTGGCTTCATAGCTCAGTCATTTGAGCATTGTAAGTAGTGCTTAGTGTTTTGTGTATTGTGTATTGTAAGTGATGTAAATACTGTTTTGTAAGTAGCTTAAATATCTTATTGTCAATAATGTAAGTACAGTCGAATAAGTGAAGTAAGTAATTTGTAAGCAATGCTCTTTGTGTTGAATAAATGTAATTGTTGGGAATTTCAAAAAAAAAAAAAAAAATTTTGAGCATTGCCCCGGCATCACAGAAGTCATGGGTTTAAATCCTGTTAAAGCAACCTGAATTTTTAAGGTGTCTTTAAGAGGCACTTTCTCAAATTGTCCACGGAAGTTTGAGTTTCACTTCTCCCTTTCGTTCAAAAATACAACCATTGATAAAAAAGAAATTTTATTATAAAATTAAGGAAACATAATGTGAGAATGAAATAATGACAACTTAAAATCAAGAAATAAAAGAAAAATTAAACACAACATTTGACCACTGCAAATAGAAAATTATTTTTGAAGAATAGTTTTTGCTTTGTACCTCGACATCAAAAAAAGGGTCCCCCTCCCTTCTAGCTTCTTCTTCCTTCAACATGTCTCTGTATATTGTACCTCCTCTCAAAAGGACCTGGTAAATAACAACAGGAACGGCTACAGTAAAAACTCAGAGCTACGTAGACCAAGATATAAAATGAAAGTTGAAAGTTCTGCTTGTATTGGCAAATCTGCAATACATGTTCATGTAAGAAAGGGGCCAATATCTCCTATAACAACAATCTTTAACTAATGTACTCACAATAAAAAATATTATTAGTATAGGTAATCACATATTATTACACTGGCAAAAAAATACTAAAAGTAATAGGACTACCGTAAGTGGAGTATAATTCAGGGAATAATCAGGCAAGTAATTTCAAAATCGCACACTCAGCCGATTTGAAATTATGACCACAATTACCTGTAATTGTACGACACAAAGTCCAATTACTAATTAATTGTAACTGTAACTAAATGTGAGGATAAAAGGTCTTTGAATACCTTGTTTTGCAAACAGAAAGAAAACAGAAACAGCAAGAAAAACCCCATCCAAGTGCATATGATTGACGTGCAAATGGTGTAGGTGTCCAATAATAATTTATTAGTATTTCTGGCATCCAATTTGGAGTTGTTTAAATTGTTATTTCCACATATGACATAACTCAAGATGGCCCTGGCTGAAAAAGCTAACGAACGAAAAAACTAAAA
>NC_090875.1:35781188-35791188 GCF_036669935.1 Montipora foliosa
GGAGGAGGAGGAGGAGGAGAAGAAGAAGAAGAAGAAGAAGAAGAAGAAGAAGAAGGAGAAGGAGAAGGAGAAGAAGAAGAAGAAGAAGAAGAAGAAGAAGAAGAACAAGAACAAGAACAAGAAGAACAAGAAGAACAAGAAGAAGGGTAAGGAGGTACTTCTAATAATGTGGTGCATGATGCATTTTATCATGTACCTGTGCTGGCATGTAGTCATTACAATTCAATTACACATTGCAATAAAAAGTTATTTTTTAAGACAACAAAAGGTAACCAGCCAACCTAAACACTGTATGCAATAATACTGCTTGATGTCCTTTGCTTCCATCTTGGTGATACCAATACAATCCCCATGAAACCATTCATCACATTTATCGCAACAGCTGTAAAACAAAGGAAGTTCTAATTAAGTACACTGTGCATAACATGATTGCCATGATTGATTACACTACAATAATATTTTGAAATTCTTAACTCATGAGGTGTGGCAAGTGAAAGAAATGGAGTACTAAAACAATTATAGAATGAGTTTATGTTTGTGGGCATAAAAATTAATATGTTTTGGGCCTGACTCAGACCCATTTTAGCCTGGGTCACTAGGTGACAGTTAAAATGAGCTCTGAGGAGGGCCCAAAACATATTAAATTATGCCCAAGAACATAAACTGTATTACTGTTATTATCACTCTGGAGGTCATTAAGAAATACAAACTTTTTAAAAGACAACAAAACAGTCTAGAACAATCACGCGGGTGTTTACACAGTGTCTGACATTTGCAGACTGCAGACTGCCTACAAATAGCACTGATAAACATTATTTAAGTCTAAGCACCCATTTCAAATAGCGCTGATAAACATTATTTAAGTCTAAGAACCCGTAACTGTAATTTAGGGTTAGTTTGCAATCTGCAAATGTCAGACACCGGTGTTTACAAGTTGAAAGGCTTTTATTTTCCCTCAATGAAAATAAAACATCAAGCAAAGCTGGCAAGAAATTACAAAATCTTGCCATTTGGGTTTTCAAAAATTGTAAGAGAAGAAAGGAAAGTTCCATAAAGTGTATTTGTAAGTGCTGAAATTAATATTATAATTGCACAATTGCACAATTTCATACTACAATGTATTTTAGCCCACCAAATTCTACATTTTAGGCTCCCAAAATGTGCCAAAAATGCCCTAGAAAGTGATAATAATTAACCCATTGACTCCCAGGGGTTCCCCATTGATGAGTAAAATCGTCTGGCGTTAGACAGAGTAAAATACTAAGTCTGGCCGGTTTCGGCCGGTTTGGACGTCAAAGGGTTAATTAATACATGTTCATCATAGTGTATGTACAGAACAGAAAGAGGAGAGAGATGGCTTATGCCTGAGGCAGTCAGAGTGGCTTTATTAATGATGGTAGGGATGATGGAAGAGACAAAGTATAGGGTTAGTTGACGTTTTACTTCCCAAAAGTGCGTGTACACTGTAGCAATGGAATGCCTTCAGTAAGGGCCAACAGGATATGAAAAGCATTGGCTACTTTTTTCCTTTAATTGATGAAAATAATTATTAATGCTTTCTTCTAGCAAGATTAACAAGAGGCAGGGACTTAGTGTTCATTAGCCACAAATACTGCAGTCTGAAATTGGAAACTCATTTTTGCACTCAATGTTGTATTGTCAGTAAAATATGAAGGTTGCTATATAGAGGATATTACACGGTGGCGAGAAGATATGAATTTTATGTTCGAGTGGCAAGAACAATATCTCACGAGTGAGGGAAGCGAACGAGTGAGATATTGTTCTTGCCACGAGAACATAAAATTCATATCTTCGAGCCAACGTGTAATGTTCTTTTTATTATATGGAGACTATTGATAAATTCCGATTTTATTGTGTTTCAAAGTAGTCAAGTTTTACAAATACGGCTGCGCTTTATAAAAAAGGCCGGAAAAAAAAAGGCGGGAATCGTGACGTCATTGAACGATACGACACTCACAAAGGTGACATACAGAAAATAGGCCACTCGGGTCCCGGATGTAGTGGCGTATGGAATCTACGAGTGGTTTAGTTCCCAGTAAAACACTCTCCTCCATATACATGTAATAATAATCATTATACGATGATGATGACGATGAAGACTTTATGAACACTGACAATGCAACCAGGAAGGTACACATGTAGGATGCACCAATCACTTTTGTCAAAATCTTACATCATGAAGCGGCTGGTATCACTTGTTTGGCAGATACAGTAGGTGACATCATCTTTCTTTATCTTCTCTTCCTGCATTCAAAAGAAACAAGCACAATGCAAATTCAAGGACTGACCATTAGACTGGCAAAATTTACAGCCGGTATTTTTTACAGGCCAAAGGTCACAGGTCATTGTTTTACCAATATAGAAAGTATCCTGAGCATTCATAAAAGCTAACCTTAGGCCAAAAAACTGTTCTTTAGGCCTAATTAGACCTGAGGTTAGCTTTTATGAATGTGTAGGAAATTTTCTATATTGGTAAAACAATGACCTTTGACCGGTGGCCTGTGACCTGTAAAAAATACCAGCCGCAAAATTCAATGATCCAATCTGGTTATACAGTTATGTAATGTTCTGATTCACCTTTGCAGCTTCCGCCTTCTCTTGTGAGGCCAATAAGTAATTGACCTTTGCTTGTCTTTCAGGCAAGTTGTTAAATATACGAGCTACCTCTTTGTGCTGTAAATTTAAATGCAGTTTAACAAAATTAACAACAAAGTGTGGTAGTGGTCTTGCTCAGTTGATCATCTTAGAGAGGTCATCAGTGTTTGACAAAGGCGCACGCCCGTTCAGTCGTCTAACCATGTGGCAATTCATCACACATTTTGCCAGCAACTTTGTGCCATGCTTGCCCAGTTGGACTTTTGCATCCCCCCCTCCCTTCCAAACTTCCACTGGACAATGTATATCAGACTGAGTGTGACCAGTCCCTGGGTTCCAGGGATTGCTGGTTACTGGATGATTCTAGGAGCATAATAGATTGATTCTAGAAGTATAATATTTTCATTTCCCTCCCCCCCCCCCCCCACCTCTAACTATGGGCCGTATGGTATGGTGCTTTTTTGTAAGGGGAAGTACATGTACGAAACTTTTTCTGACAAGTCATTTTGTCAGCACTTTGATATTTGATCTTTGGATTGTTCCAACTGGTTTGCCTCCGGCAAGTTGGGATTGTTAAATAAAAAGTTGTTCTGTTCACAGTTCAGAGATATTAGCTACTAGCTACTCTAAAAATCCAAGGGTACATGTAAATAAGGATACTTACTTTTCAAGGTGGGCCGGGGGGAATTCTTAATGCATTGATCTCAACCATTGGAGGTGTGGATTTTTGATGGAATGGACAAAAGCTATAGTTTTGTTCTGAAAAAGTTTTGCTATAATGGAGCAACTACAGAATACAGGGCCATTTTTGAAGCCGTAATTGAATTTGCCAGTCAAATTAGATGTTTAAAGGACTAGTATAAGATATATCTTTGAGTGGCTCGATGGCTCGGCAGCTCGTCAGTCAAATTGAATTTTTAAAGAACTAGTTAGGTGTATCTTTGAGTGGCAGGCTTGGTGGCTTATCAGTCAAATCTGATTTTTAAAGAACGAGTAAGTTGTATCTTTGAATGGCTCAATGGGTCGTCAGTCAAATTGGGTTTTCAAAGAACGCTACACAGCAAACTTTTGCATGTAGGACTGCTTTGACCTAATCACTGAAACAGCACTTAGGCATAATCAGTACGAGTGCTATATTTGTCACACAATCTGGTAAAAAGTGTAGTAAACCAAACCGTAAATTGAAAGCTAAAATTTTAAGAGTGCTCAGGCCAGATCACTGAAACGAGCGCTTAGGCCGCTGGGTCACGTTATCTTCAATTTGACTCGATTGTGACAAGCCCTCGATTCACATCCAGTCATTCTTCTAGACTGGTGAACTACTGAGCCACTCTATCAATCTAACATGACCCGTAAGTGATGAGCTGTCGAGCCAGATACACCCATTCTTCTTGAGTGGCGAGCTGCCAAGACACTCTACCTGACATGATCCGTAAGTGATGAGCCATCAAGCAGCAAATATACAATCTCTTCAGTCTTGACTGGCGAGTGGCCGAGCCGCACTAACATATATCCCTAAGTGGCACTACAGTTTACATGACACCGGAGACAGCGCGTCACCCACGCTTATTCCCTCAAAATTTCATGAAAATTACATGACGGGTGGCTTACATCATACTTTAAAAAAAGGACGAAAAACAAACATTTTATAAAAGCAAACCATTCTTGAACAAGTGCGTAGGCTTAAACAGTGTATATCAGTGCTACAAACCCACAAATGGTCAATTTTGCGTGCATTGGAACGTTTTGGCTTGGGTGACGTGCTGTCTCTAGTCGCTTCACTGTAGTTTAGCCGCTATATGATTTTACAGAACATGCAACTTTCCTTCTTCCGATAAAATGTATAAAATTCCTTCTACCGATAAAATGTTCCTTCTACCGATAAAATGTATGTCACCTCATAAAAGTTGAACACAGATAATACAGGAAAAGTGAATGTCCTCAAACGGAGGAGAATGTACTCGAAAAATCCCCTTTTTCGTACCATACCTTCAAACCATCATCCTTTACTTCGTCCGCCATCTTGTTTTTATCTTGGAACATGCGCGAGAAACCAGCTTTGTAACCAGTCAAATTACCTTTGTAACCACTCACTGCTACCCTCTTGGATTTCGCTAAACCCTCGTGTGCCGTGAAAATATTATGGTTTCGGGTTGAAATTCTGCCACAGTTTCCTGCTAAACTTGAAGGTTTGTATTCACTTGAGGTGGAATTGCAGACAAATGTATCAACAAACTCTTTATTTGCAGGCTTTGAGCTCGGAGTGGTTTAGGACCGACATTTAAGTTGGGAGCATGAAAGCACGGAGAGCTAGAGTTGATCGCCCAGCGTCGGGGTGGACGTGTACCTCCGCGGACTCTTTCTTTCGCAACCTTTTTTCGTCGGATTCGTGTCCTTTGTCTCCTCGTCTAAGGTTCTGTTGGCCGCAGTGAACCGCGACATCTACGCCAGATCTTTTTACTGAGCAGTTTTGATTTATCCTCATATTGCAGGTCACGCACAGTGGCTCGAACAAGAGTTCTAGGTTGTTCTTCGTCTATCGAGGGATCCATCGCCTCAATTTTTTAGATCAGACGCTTGCAAAATGGACGAAAGGCGGCAAGACACCGCTGAAAGGTTCTGAACTTTATATCTATCTGATTCGTGTTGCTTTTAGGTTTCATGTAGAGAAGACAAGTCGAAATAATTTAAAGTTCTTTCACAAGGTCCTTTTACTGTAAACACATCGCTAGAAATAATACCTGGCCGATTGTGATGGATTCGTATTTTGGCTGGCAAGGGGTGTTCACTCATTTTGCCCACATGTAAAAGTGCTGAAAGAGCACCAAGCATTGTGCTTCATCAACAAATTTGGTGTGGTAAAAACAAAAACCAAGTTCTGATCAGCATAAACTTTTGGTGAGAAATTTGCTTGTCTGGATAATGCTGCCTTTGAGCTCAGAAATTTCCATTATGTGCCATCAGTGCTCTGTACACTGTAAGTCACTGGGTGTCGAAAAGATCAGAAAGTCAAAGATTGTTTGTGTATTCCCAAGGTGAGTAAAGTCATTAAAACAATATTTCATTAATACTTATGGCTTGCATCCTTGGTTTGAAATACTGATGCAGGATTACAGAGCCTTCCAGTGATCTGCGACGAAGTTCAGACTACAGAAGCAGTTACTCCACTCAGGATGGGAAAGACCGTGATCTAGAACGCAACATTGGCCGCGAGTTGAGTCGATTTAGGGATGGAAGGACAGACTCACGAGACGAGAGGCGAAGAAGTCCAGAATCAAGGCGGAGGGATGGGCCTGACCCATTTGGTCGTGATAGAGATTATTGCAGAGAAAGAGAACGTGGAAGAGATGTTGGCAGAAGCCGTGATAGTGACTGTGGAAAAGATAGAAATGGAAGAGATCGCGACAGAGAGAGGCATAGGTCTCGTGATAGTGATCGCTATGAACGTGACAGAGAAGATCGGCACAAAGATCGTTACAACCGAAATAGTGATGATGAGTTTGACCGGGAAAGAGATTTTCGGAGATCACGTGACAGAGACTACGACAAAGATAGAGATCGTGAGAGAGGACATGAGAGGGATCGCGATTGGGACTACGACAACAAGGATCGTGCAGGATATAGTAAAGAATGGAACAGACCAAGGAGTGATACAGACGATCATCACCATGATGAAGTTGTACAAATTTTCCTTGTTTTTTACTGTCATTGTTTAATTTGTAAATTTACACTTTTACTTTTTGGCACTCAGTTATATTTGCAAAAAAAAATCAATTTCAGTAGCTTGATGAAGGAAGTGCATGTTGATCTTTAGTGGTTTCCCTAGCCCTCTTGATACTAACATTTTCAAGGTTTTGTTGTTAAATCAAGGAAAAGAACTTTACATCATTTTTTTACAAGTTCCTTTTTTGTAACTCTCATACGCACACATGCGGTTTCTCAAGTCAAACAGTTCCATTACAACCAATAAATATACTTAATTTTTTATCTTCAATAAGATTAAATAAATAACACTATTTTTAAGTAATCAATATTGTTCATGAACAGCATGATCGCAGTGATCGTGATAGAGACTTGGAGGACAGGGAATATTCCCGCAGTAGACACCATCGACGAGACAGGGATGGTGATGACAGAAAGTGGATGGACAGTCAACAAGATGAACCAACATCTGTGGTCATATTACATGGATTGGACAAGGACTTCAAAGAAGAGGATGTAAGTTGATGAGATGTTAATAAAAGAAAATAATAATACAGTTTGAATTATATAAAATGAATATTAGACGGATTACCACAATATTATTAGATGAGCAACTTCGAATCAAAGTATGTGTAAGTAGAAATTCACAGGCAGATTTAAGATTTAAATGTTGGCATACAAAGACCATAAATACACCACCACCAACTGCATGCTGCAACGCAAGTTTATGAAAACATTTACTCTCAAAATCAACTTTGGTTTGAAGTACATGTATGCAGATTTCACGAGCAGATGCAGACACGCAAATACAATAATACACCACCGCCAACCGCATTTGGACCTAAAACTTTAGGGTCAAGTGTTATGTTTTGAAGCGCAAGTGTCTTCATAATCATGTTAATCTTAAGAAAGTTTTTGTTTATGCAGGCACTTACAGTTTTTCGAACTAGACTCTCATCTAGACTCTCATCTCAAGAGGCGAGAGACTCGTCTCACGAGACGATCATTACCAGAAATTCGAGTCATATTGCGTCACGAATCCCGCATGTCAATCAAATGGAACAGAAAAAATGGCTGCCCGATATTGTAAAGAAATGTATGGGATCTAAAATAAAATATCAATTTTTGGCAGTTCAAGTAAATTAAATTCTATGTGCCGACCTTTCCCTGATAAATAATATGCAACTACACTAGGAAGCAAGGGTTTTTTTACCATTTCGTTTATTGTTCGAGCCGCCAAATAGCGCCAAAATAACAAGGATTTACGCTGGTGCTTGTCTTCTAATTTGATCAAAATACCTTCACTTACCTTGACTTCCAAGCTTTGAGCTGCGCGTGTCTTTCATGCTTCCATCGGTGCAGACCCCTCAAACTTTTCTTCAAATTACGATCTTTTTAAATAGTTTTACATTAAATAAAACGTTCCACGATAAAACAGAATGCCGCCCATAGGCACCGAAAAGGACGCTTTTTCACGAATGGATGTAGCCTTCATCTGGTCGCACGAATGTCCTGCAGGATGTGAAAAAACGGGGAGAACAACCATTTTCCACAGCTTTCTTTGCACAGAAAAGCTGCCATATTTATGTCAGCTTAGCAGCCTAGCATTTTTACTCTTTCTACCGCTTTTTCAAATATCTGCAGACTCCTAAATGCAAAAAATCACGCCAAATTACGAATTCCAAATATATTCAATTGTTCTTCATGTTTTTCACATCCTCAGTGAGCCCAGAGGAATACGGCTAAAAATGTCTGATGTTTTGCTCAATTTCGAAAAGGAAGCCCTAGGCTGTAAGCTAAAAGTCACTGAATCGCCTCTGTCTTATATAAACCAGCAGCACAGTCTAGAATCTGAAGTATCTCTGTCAATATACATCCCATATCCAATTCTGATGAAATGGCATGAGCTTGTTCGAATGAAAGACGAGAGAGGAAATGAGTTTAACTACACTGACCTTCTTAATTTTTCGATTCTTGGTCGATGGTTTAAATTAAGTAAAACGAGAAAGCGCCTTGTAATCGACTCGCTCTATCCGCCTTCCCGATTGCTCCATGTTGTTTTTGCAATTTGACGCCAGTGAGCATGCTCCTTTGGTTTCAAGGGTAACCGCAGACACAAATCATCGCGTGAATGAAATGTCACGAATTTCTGGTAATGTACACTTTTCTCGCAAGACAAGACTCTCGTCTTGCACGTGAGTGGTAACTTACTTTTGAGCGGTACTGTAGACTAGGTGAGATTAAGCCTAAAAGATCCTGGCTTGAACGGGTTTCGAATCCATGGCCATGTGATTGCACTGTACTTGCTTTACCAATCCCAATGGAGCTATTTTGCCAGCTGAGAGCTCCTCATGTGTTTGAATTCAGTTGATGCTTGCATATTTTCAGCCTTGCTTGCATTGCTACAGTAAGTTGCTCATGAATGTAACTGTGATCAATGATCCATCTGCTGTAACTTTCATTTTCATGTTCGTTTACCGGTTCGATTAAACATGATCATACACTGTATTTTGTACAATACATTTCACTCAAAATGTCCACATAACTAATCTCAACTGAATTAAGAATATTATTCTATTTTGAATTTAGATGATTGAAGCTCTTCAGAGAGATGGCACAGAGTTTTTGGATATTAGAATTGTTCGGCACAGATCTGGTAAAAATTAGTATTTGTGTAGATTAAGTACAACTTGTTTATTTCATATGAAATAATTTTGTGGTGTGATCTAGGGAAGATCTTGAATATAGAGTGTTACCATATGACGTCACGGCTGCCATGTTGGTGTTCCAACACAAAGGAATGGCGGCCATGATGATGTACCAAATTAATCCTCTGGGAATTTAACTCTATTTTTATGCAAATAGTTTCGTTTGTTTCAGTATTCAAATATGGCTGCTGGTCACGAGAGTGGAAACGCTCTATACTGTATTTACTTGTGTATAAGATGACCTTTTAAGACCAAAAAATCAGTCCAAGAATTGCCCTTGACTTATACTAGAGTGGTACAAATAAAGCTGGTTGGTAGCCCTAGATTTAGAAGTTAGCATAACAATTGCCTATAAAAATCTACATAATAACCAACTTTCTAGCTTTCCAAAACAAGTTCTGATTGTGTTTGTGTACATGTTTGATCAGCTCGCCTGGGCATTTCGTCATCAACTATACTCCACTCAGCACACCAAGGTGTGACTTCAACCGCTGCACGTGCAGAAAGAACAGTATTTTGGCCAGGCATCACCGCAGCCATCAGAGCCTTGTGTGAGAACTGCAACCACATGGGACCCTCGCAACCCACAACTCTTTCAGTCTTTACTTTCACCATCTGCATGTTGCCAGAGTAATGACTGCCAAAGACTTAGGGGGAGATAGAGCATAATCCTTTTGACCTCAGCTAAGATAAGAAAGTGGGAATCGGTTGGCCCATGTTTGTTACGTGCAACGCATTTCGCCTTCTTGTCATTCTGTGTGCATCTGACACGACTTATCTGTGTTAACACCTACATGTATTAAACCAATGTCCTTGCGAAATGGATGGACTCCTGTTTACACTGAAGAAGGAATTGTTTCGTACATTAATGGAAACCCGGAGCTACAATGTACATATACATGTAATAAATCTGTATATTTGGTGCAGGTCATAGACAAAAGTTACTGTAGAAGTGATTCTTGCACTTAATTAAC
>NC_090875.1:35798688-35811188 GCF_036669935.1 Montipora foliosa
CTGCAGCTTGTGGGGCCAGGTGCCGAAAACGCTGCAGCTGGAAACCAGAGAGAGAATCCGCAACAAGGTTAGCTTTTCCACAAACTGATGACGCTGTAAAAGAAAATTAATGGCGCACTGCTAACAATGCCAAGTAACGCAACAAAATCATTAAGTCTGCATCTCTAGAGGTACCTGACGACAATACAGCCACCACTGACTCGTTATCACATAGGAACTCAACCTGCAGCGAAGATCACTGAGAACCCCACAAATGAGCTGCCACAACAATCGGAAACAGTTCCTTATAAGCAGTACATAGAGGTTGTTGAGAAGCCGACCACGTAACAAAAAACCATTGGCTGTTGAAAATCGCTCCAAAGCCCAGGGAGCCTGCGACATCTGACAAGACTTGGAAGTCAGGGAGAGGGGCCCAAGCAGGCATCAACAAAAAACTAAGAGCATCCCAGCTCTAAAACAATTCCCGCCACCAAGTCAGGTCCAAATGAAATGCCCGGTTTACCCGAATAAGGTGGTCGTTACGCCTGAATGTACCTAACAAGTTAATCATCTGGTGGAAAAATGTCCTCCCCTGGGGGGCAATCTTACAGACATGGTGGAGTTGACCAATAAGGGACTCCACCTCACGATGTTTGCAGAAACGCTTAGCTGACCATGTATCTAACAGAGCAATGATCCTATCTCTCTTCTCCACCGGCAGCCAGGCCTGTAGATTTTGAGTGGACCTAGATGTTGTTAACCTTTTCACCCGTAAAGCAGCTTTCATTGACGAGTGAAATAATCTGGCGTTAGACAGAGTAAAATCTATAAGTATCACTCTTAGGAGGGAAGGGTTAAAGGGGACATTGTTTTTGAGTGCACCTTGATGTTGTTAACCTTTTCACCTCTGAAGTAGCCCCCATTGAAGAGTAAGATCATCTGATGTTAGGCAGAGTAAAATCTCTAAGTAGCCATATTAGTGGTGAAAGGGTTGATTAGTGAAGTTCATTTCTGATCTGTTTATTGCCAGCTAATGAAATGTTTTGGTCATTATTGATGTTTAATGTCAATGAAACTAATTTTTTACTCTTATTTTAGATACGAAAAGCTCTAGTGGAAATTACAGCCCTTCCAATATATGATGTTCGTTTAATAAGGGATAAATTAACGAGCACGTCAAGAGGTTTTTGTTTTGTTGAGCTGGGATCCATTGAGGTAATGAATTATCACTAAGTTTAACCCTTAACCTTGTAGTAGGAGAGTAGTTGCCCAATGGCAAAGTGAGTTGATAGGCGGGGCTACCAAGTGATGTGAGGTAACTGTGGCAACTAGCCATGGACCAAACTTGGCTTTTGTCCCACTGTGGGAATAGTGGAAGAGATACAATGTACTTATCACGTGATACCTCCTGTGGATGGAGGGGGGGGGGGGGGGGGTGTTAGTAAAGGCAAAACAAGCAGGAATACTAAGGAAGGGCAAGTTTTAATGGACTCTGGTCAAGCAATATTGCATGGCACCATAATGATTTACAATACTAAAACAATAGCGGATACTATTAGAGCTAAATATTGCGAAAAGACAACTTGAATCTCCTGGGAAAACAAAACACAGCTCAGTTGAAGGTTATGGAATAAAGCACTGTTAATCCATTGACTCTCGGGGGTTCCCCATTGACGAGAGAAATCGTCTGGCGTTAAACAGAGTAAAATACCAAGTCTGGCCAGTTCAGGCCGGTTTGGGTGTCAAAGTGTTAAGTTACTGCACTACCACACATACGCAATGCGTGCCAATTTTTCTTTTACGCAGGAAGCAAGTCAATTGCTAGAGATCATTTCTAACATGCAACCACACTTTACCATTGATGATCGAATTGTCACTGCTTCTTATGCCAAGCATGACAATCCCCCTAAACAAAACAGGTAAGACGTGTTAAGCTTGTGACAACTTTGTATCCTGTTCAAGTGGAGAAAGACTTGTGAGCGTAGTGGGGGCAAAACTCAAGAATGGTGCAATAATGGCTAAATCAGAGAATAGTAGAGCCAATTTAGGCACAATTCTCTGATTTAGTCGCAGAGATGCTCTCCAATTGTATTCTCTGATTTTACAACTTCCATAGTAAAACGTCTCAGATTCGCTGATTTTACCAATGCATCTAGTGAAAGTTCTCCAATTGAACAATTTTCCCTATTCTCCAATTTGAACTCTCCATCTAGAGAAAAGTGTCCGATTGTATGATTCTTCTGATTCTGAAATTTACCACTTCATGTTACCATTAGTAGCCCAAAATTCAATTGCAATGATGACAAATTTAATACATGTAAACGATGAGTCTAATAACGTAACTCAAAAAACTCAAGCTAACACAATGTCTGAGACAAAATGTTCTCGCAATCTGGTATTGCTTACAGCTGTACATCCTCAGAAAAAAATCGAGGACGGTGTGGCTGTACAACAACAACAACAATTATTTATTTGTACCTTAATTAGACAGAAATAATACAAGATGTTATTAATATAACAGCGAAAGCCAGTAACGGGGCGCCTGCAGGCTAATACGTGTAATTTAAAATTGGCTTCAAATTAGTGACGATGAGCGTTTTTTTTCCTCCTCTATTTATGGTACTTGGGAATTTTAACCCACAGTATAGGGGTCAAACTAGGTAAGAAAGGTGTACAGTGTGAGAGAATTGGGAAAAGTTTGTAAAAACTATAAAAAGAAATCTTTTTATGTGTCTGTCTGTGAAATTTGCTGGATTATTTTCCTTTTTTGTATGAGATTTTGCATGTGTCTTTGAGTTGTGCATGCAACAGAGTTTGAGTAGTACCCTCCCCTACCACAATAACAATGGTAGAAGGTATTGAAAAAGGAGCCTCTTCATTGCCGTTGACTGCGGTCAGCCTCTTTTTTTTTTTTTATTTCATTTGCCACATAATACAATAACAAAAGAGATACTGTAATAATACAATCAGGTAATTAGTGAATCTAGTTCAAGATAACATAGTGATGGGGAACTAAGTACAAGCAATTAGGTTAAAAAATAAAAGAAAATTAATAAAGAACTAAACTAAGGGATTAGAGAATAATTTGTGGCAGGGAAATCTCAGTGAAGCCTTAGGGCTTATTACATAAAATTAATTGAGACTTGCCCCCATTGTTAAGGATACTGACTCATAATAAGAACATAACATGTGCAGCAATTTGAATAATGATTAAAAAGTGAACTAAGGATAAGGTGCTAAGCTGTGTTCTATCTATTAGGATTTTTTTGATGAGTCGCATAGTGACTGTCTTAGTTGAGTGTGGTTATTGGTTTGTTTTTGTTTTTGTTTTTAGTGCCACAGTTGCAGCTGCAGCCATTGAACAAGCTCAGTGGTCACAGATGCCCAGCTCATCTCAGACACAGCAGTCATCCAGTGTCGCAGCCAATGCCGTGGCTCAAGCACAGGCTGCTGGTACCATGGGAACTGTGACAGCAGAAAGTTACGCTGCGCAAGCGCAGGCGTATGATGCAGTCAGTTCTGCTACATATCAACAGCAGGTAAACATCCCAATTCTAATGAATAGTGGAATAACATTAATGCAGGTAGGATGTTAGGATTTGTCAATGATTGCTGGTAATATTCAAATTCATTTGCTCAGATACTTGTCCAGGACTGCAAGTAACAACTCGCACTCTGATTTGATAAGAGTCATGATTTCAAATGATGACAAGTATTAAGAGTGGAAATGGAAAAGTGATCCTTGCACTTGTCTTATCTTTCAACGAAAGAAAAGTATAATATTATGGGATCGGCTATTCATCGAGTTACGAGTTGAGTTGAGTTTGAGTTGAGTTTGAGTTAAGTTTGAGTTAAGATTGAGTTACAGTTCTTGGCGTTTTTCGGAATTAAATGTAGTGAATATTCAGTACAAGTCACTTCGAAAACTGTTTTCTTCGCGTTGAAAGATATATTTGCATAAAATTTTGCAAAATGGCATGGCTTTCCAATGATCAAAACAATCTTATAATTATCACACCTTTCACGGCATCATTCTTGTTGCTACTGTTAAGTCTATCGACGTCAAAACGATACCTTAGAGAGATACATGGGCTGTATTGTTAAGCCAGTTAAAGCCGGCCCGGCGGCTACTATGAACCGTATTTGTCGTCCGGCATCATGGTCGATCAACACGCCGTAAACGAGAGGGAAACATTTGACGAAGTGAGCCCGCATTACGCTTTTTGCTCATAACCGCTGAAATTTCAAAAAAATCAATAAGTCAACACAACTGTTACTTATACGTTTGCAACTCTCCGAAATTTTGTAATGTTGGCAGTTAAACGAGCAGAGCATTTAAATAAATGAAAATGTTTGACCTAGTCACACATGTCGGAACACCATTTCACTGCAAAGTTGAACGACACAAGATGTTGAAAGTAATGCTTGATTGTTTCGCCTGGCCTTGATGGTATTACATTTTTCTTTTAAGTGCTATTAAGTGGTAACTTAAACTGTAAGTTATGAAATTAACTGCACGTTAATCCCTACTTCGGTCCGCTATGACATCTAGTTGCCTAGCTACAATCCCAGCCAAAAAGATGGTGACACCAACCCAAAATACAACCCCTTCCCCCCTTTTCAATGTTGATCGCGCTATGACTTTGGGCATTCGAGAGAAAAGTCAATAGTTTTTTTTTTCCTACAACTTCAAAAAGGGGGGAAGGGGTGAACTTATGTGTGGCATCAAGTGTCCCAGAAATTTATGACCGAGATTGGGTTGGGTCTAAAACAAAGGTCACTTTCAGTTTGACGGGTCACTTGTACTTGCAGGTCATTCTTTTACCTTTTCGAAAGTAACCCCAAACTCTCAATTTGCCTAACCCTAGGCCTAAAAGCCAAGTTTAGGTAATTAGGGTTTTGGGTTACTTTCAAAAAGGTAAAATAATGACCTGCCACGCATAGCCCATCAAAAGTGACCTGTGTTTTAGACCTGCAGCCCGGATTGTGTCACGGTGCCCGGTTCGCGAGTTACTTTGTGACTAGAAAGGTAACGGGGGCGATTTGCATTGTTTTTCTAAATCTATACTGGCCCCATTTTAAAATATGACTTGTTACTAAGCAGTGAAAACACTATGAAAAGAAGTTTGTTTCGCTCACCTTCTGTTTCCCATTTCTATATGGTAAGACTTGGGATCTTTGCGCAGTCCAGGTTCTGGTTCTCACACAATGGAATGTTGATAGTTAACCACAGAGTCATTGGCAAGCGTATTGAAATTGAAAGTATGTCTATGATCTGACCAAATCACGATAAACATTTCTTTCTGTCTACACTTCTACCATCCTAAAACTTGCACCGCTTTAAATCATGTTGCATAAATATAGTTTACGTCATAGAAAGTGCGGCGTACGGGGTTTTATTCACGAGTTGTTTGTGTTAAAAACCCGAACGAGCGAGGAACGAGCGAGTGAGGGTTTTTGACACATAAGACGAGAATTTTCATTAAGACGAGAATTTTCATTAGAATAGTTTTCTGACCGTAAATTAGAAACAAAAACTCACTAACAATACAACCAAATGCAAATTTAATTTAATTCAATAACAAAGTACGATTTGCACGAGATGCACGAGTGATTGGCATGGAAACGCCTTTACGCTATCGTTGATTGGTTATACTTCCACTTGTGAAATAGCTGTACGCCATTCTGATTGGCTGTATAAGCCTTTTCCACATGTGAAAATAAAGCGTATAGATTTGTACAAATGAGCTTTATGGAATAAAATCCTCATGTTATGTGTAATAAAGCAGTTTACAGTTATTTCTATATATAACTTATATAAGTTATATAACTTAATTAATTTCCTGCTGCTGCTCACTAGTTCCAATAACGTTTAGCCGATCATGAAAACCACGCTGCTGGACGACAAACGGTACGTTTCATCGTTTAGCCGCCAGGGCTATAAGCTGGCTTAACAGTAAATCCCATCCTTAGCCTTACAAGAAGACATCTTTTCTGCGTCGATAGACTTGATCGCTAAAAGGAACAACCGCGCGCCAGTGGATCAGTTTGTTATGCAGGAGATCGTGAGTTCGACTCTGGCCGGACCCCCAACACTCAGGGTCTTAAGTAATTGAGGAGAAAGCGCTGCCTTTGAAATAACATCCGCAAATGATTAGACTTTCAAGTCTTCGCGAATAAGGACCATAAATCGCAGGTCCCGTCTCACAACCTTCAATGTTCATAAACTGTGGGATAATAAAGATCGCTCTCACTAGTCGAAAAGAGTACGGTGTTGTGGTCTGGTCTTGCCATCAGCCATGTGGTCGACTTGGAATAATCTTCTGAAGGGACAACTGATCGTTGAGACCACATAACAGCAAAACAGACAGTAGTCAAATCAGAGGAGTCCAAGTGCTGAAACTGGTAAAGTGTTAAACAAGAATACTGCCGTGCATGAAATTTCAAGATTGTTTTTATCAGTTTAAAACCATTTCGCAAATATACACCTGTGCACTTCACGAAAACGGTGTTTGATGGTCTTCTCAGTGACTTCTACTTAATATTTATTAGATTTAAGTGCCAAAAATGCCAAAAACCGTAACTCAATATTAACTCAATCTTAACTCAAACTCAACTCAAACTCAACTCAAACTCAACTCAACTCGTAACTCAATCAATAGTCTATCTCTAATATTATTATTCTTTCATTCATTGAGTCCTTCATGGGAACAACTGAGCCCAACATATTGACCTGCTTCCAACTGTGTGGCTCCATGGCTCAGTTGGTTGAGCATTGCACCGGCATCGCAGAGATCATGGGTTACAATCCCATGGGAACCACCCAAATTTTTCAGGTGTCTGTACGATAAGAGACAATGCTTAAAGAGGCCTTTTGCAACTAAGAATCAAAATCCGCCATGCTGGAGGGCAAGCTCATTATTATTCCCCCACTGGGACATTAAAACAAAGAGACCTGAACCAGTCAAGCTTTACTTGCCTTTAATGTCCCAGTGGGGGAATAATATTGAGCTTGCCCTCCAGCATGGCGGATTTTGTACCATGTGATCCTTAGTTGCAAAAGGCCTCTTTAAGCATTGTCTCTTATCGTACAGACACCTGAAAAATCTGGGTGGTTCCAATGGGATTCTAACCCATGACCTCTGCGATGCCGGTGCAATGCTCAACCAACTGAGCCATGGAGCCACACAGTTGGGAGCAGCTCAATATGTTGGGCTCAGTTGTTCCCATGAAGGACTCAATGAATGAAAGAATAATAATATTGTACTTTTCTTTCATTGAAAGATAAGAGTGCTGAGCAAAAGGGCTAATAAACTATATGGAAAACTGACTAATAGCGGCTAATTAACCCATTGACTCCCAGGAGTTCCCCATTGATGAGTAAAATCGTCTGGCATTAGGTAGGGTAAAATACTAAGTCTGGCTGGTTTAGGCCGGTTTGGACGTCAAAGGGTTATGGGGACATTGTTTTTCAGTGAGTGATTAATTAACCCATTGACTCCCAGGGGTTCCCCATTGACGAGTAAAATCGTCTGGCGTAAGACAGAGTAAAATACTAAGTCTGGCCAGTTTAGGCTGGTTTGGACGTCAAAGGGTTAATTATTAGTGTTGGCATTGCAGGTATTTTGTGTTCCAAGGGACTTTCATATTGAATGCATGCTAAGGAAATTTAGCTTAGGCCCCGTTAAAAAACTTGTAGTACAGACCTTGAACTTGGTTAGTAAGAGTTACACGCATGTATGTACAGTATCTATTTATGATTATCTTTGTCCTTGTTTATGCCTTTGCAGTATCAGCAACAAGTCAGCACTCAAGGCACCACAGGTATACACTAAAATAGAATAAATTAGAACTCTCTGTTAAAGATGGGTCTGGTTTGCTTGTCATTGTGGCTGGCTTACAAGCTGGCAATTAGCCATATGCCTTGTGACAGATCTAAACAATTTTATTGAAATTCCTTTGTACATGTATAATTTATGTTAATACTTTGGTCCAATAAATCACTGCTTGTTTTTGTACTTGGGCTTAACCTTAACGTGTCATTAATGATTCTGAAGACAGTTTTCCAACTCGTTTGCACAGTATTTTTCCATGAACCTCTCCACGACTCTCTAATTATTTAATCTTCAAACTTCCTGAAGAGATCATGAAAGATTTACAACACGAGCAACTGTGGCATAGATTCCAACTGTTTGCACACAGGAATTTGAGGAGTACTGGCTCTTACAGGCCAGCAAGAAAAGTTTAAGACCCCGACTTGCCCATTGGACAAGCAAACTCCATGATGGATTTCTTCAAGGTGTTCCTTCAATCTCCTGGGTTCATTAGTTATCAACGAAAACAACTTGTAAAATACTAGATGTCGTTTTGTCTTTTGACACCTTTTGAGTTCTTTCATCAATTGAGTGGGAAAGTGGTCAGAAAACGTTTCTTGCCTAAGGGTGAAATCTAATCCCAAACAACCAAACAGGTTTTCTTGAATGGTTCCTTAGAAACAGTTGCCAGCGAAAAATTTTGTATTAATTTGTGCGATTTCTACGATTATTTGCACCATGTGTGTTATAGGTCACTTTCACTTGAATCAAAAAACCTTCCTTTGATAAGGTTTTTTGTACAGTAGACGTTCAATTCACCTGCTGAGCCTTTGTGATAACACACTTATGCATTAATTAGTCAACATTCTTTGTTACTAAACGTTTATTTTATTTTTCATAAGAAGCTGAGACAACAACTGTCCAAAGCCAAGGTACAATGAAATTTACTAATTTAGGGGAATTGCCTACTAGAATAACTTTGTCTGGTTGTTTTTTTTTTTTTTCTTAACTGATTGATACTGGTACCAAATGATAGCTATTATTTTAAAGAATATTAGTGTGTAAACTAAATTAGCAAAGTGCTGAGTGAAATGGGAACTTAGCAAAGATCAAGATTATATTGAAGTCTGAACTTTAATGGGGACATTTTTCAGCAAGTGCTTAACCCATTGACTCCCAGGTGTTCCCCATTGACGAGAAAAATCGTCTGGCTTTAGACAGAGTAAAATAGTACCGTAAGTATGGCCAGTGCAGGCTGGCTTGGGAGTTCAAGGGGTGAGACTCAAAGCACATTGGAAAGTGCACCAAATCAAAGAGGTGACTACAAAAGAAGCCCTTTCTCCTCAGTTACAATTACAATACCCTTGTTTGGTCTGTCTAAAATTGAACCTCATACCTCCTACATACATGTTGTTGTCTTGTGCTCAATCATCCCAGTGCTTAATTCATTTGTTGGGTTCAACTTGCAACAGCTTAACCATTCCTAAACTTGCCTCCATTGACAAGTAAAATTGTCTGGTGTTAGATGGGGTAAAATCTATGAAGTCTCATAACTTGAAGTCTCTTGAGTCTAATCAGTTGATTTGATTTCTGTTAATTGTTGATTAATAAAGTTCCTCACTTCTCGGAGTCAGGGTTAAAGCAGAAGCACGTGACCTTGAAGCTTGTATCTTGCAACTCTTTTTCTTGGAACAAAGCTGAGGACACCAATTTTATGCCCAAATATGGACAAAAATAAGATCAAAGCTGTACGCATGGGGAATATTCGCAAGCTACGTTACATCCAAATGAGGAGATTTTTAAACTGAAAACCCCCCAGCTCTGAACCAGAGTTAAACACTTCAAGATCATGAGCATCACTCTTAAGGACGGTGCCTACTATTGTTATTGCGCATACGTTCTGTGCATCTCGAGACACTCCGGTTTCCTATCGGTGATGCTCACGAATACAGTGATATTTTTGCGCAGTTTAAAACTATCAGGAGAAAGTAGATCTTAGTAAGTACTCTTGGTATCCAAAAAGAAAATTGGGGGTAACCATGCATTTTTCAGAGATAATTAACCCATTGACTCCTGGGGTTTCCCCATTGACGAGTAAAATCGTCTGGCGTTAGAGTAATATACTAAGTCTTGCCAGTTTTGGCATCAAAGGGTTAAGTGTCAATTTGAGAAAGAACGTTATACATTGCTTTGTATTTTAAAGCTTTTTACAAATATTACTCATCCATTATGTTTGAAAAATGCATGGTTACCCCCACTTTCCTTTTTGGAATCACTTAACACTTTTTAAGATCTACATTTCCTGCATAATCATAAACCGGAGCAAAAATAAATTTGAATTGGTAGGCACCGCCCTTAAAGGGGATATAGTTTTTGAATGGATGTAAAGGTTGAAACACATTGACTTGTGGAACCTGCTCACACCCCCTTTGATGAGTAAAATCTGGCATTCATCATCAGTTCCTTCTCCCCGTATGGAGAATAGGGCCGGAAGTCATGCTCCAAGATACCCTGTTTGCTGCAGCCAATCCTGCCTCAGCCCAAGAGTTGAAACCCATTGCCATTTGTTCTTTCTCCACAGTCCTTCTCCACGTTTCTTTAGGTCTTCCTCTCTTACATTTCCCTTCTGATGCCCATGTCAGGGCAACTCTTGAGAGACAGCTGTTGTCCATGCGCAGCACATGCCCTCTCCATTTCCACCTCCTTTTCCTAACTAGTTCGCTGATGGTCTCAGTATTGGCTCTCCTGCGCACTTCTCCATTGGACACGCGCATAGGCCAACAGAGTAAAATCTATGAAATGTCACTCCTGGGGGTCAATGGGTTGGAGGCTGTATTATGTAACTGTTGTTAGTTGTTGTATAGGATCTTCCTGATGGGGAAGTAGGAATATGTAACTGTACCTCCATGAAAATTATCTTTGCTAGGAAGTTCCTACAACAAGTTGCAAAAATAGTGGCATTATAAATTTAGCTATTAGCTCTCACACTGCAGCCCCCCCCCCCCCACCCCCCACCCCCCCTTTTAGGTGTTGCTAGCAAGACAAAAAAATTGTTGGAAACTTAAACAGTCAACATTGAAAGGGGGAGAGGGGAAGGGAAGTGGGAGAGGTTTAAATTCTAGATACTGCAGGTATTGGGAGGTAGAAAAGGTGTTTTTTATTTAAATTGTCTCAATAATTTTGCAACTTGTTGTAGCATGGCTTGCAAAAACGAACTTGGTGATAGCTGAGCTGGGAGTCAAGGTGCATTCTTTCTTCGACGACTAAACACTAACACCTAAATAACATTTTCTGCATTTGAAACAAACAAAGAGTTGATTGGCCGACTAGAATCTTTCAAGGTTTCACTTTGTGTAAATTTTTTCTCAGATTGACTTTTTTTCTGTTTACTTTTAGCTGGTAATGCACAGTACCAAGTTACACAAAGTCATCAGAATGCAGCACAACAACAACAGCAGCAGCAGACTGGACCACAGTCACTTTCAAACTATGTGTACGACCCTTCAACTGGTTACTATTATGATTCCACCACTGGACTCTATTATGATGCCAATACACAGGTAGTAACACTTTTAAGAGGTCAATTATTTCACACTGCTAGCTATTTCAGTAAAGAGTCTTGGTCAGGGTCGTAGCCAGAAAAAAAAAATGACTGAGGCAATGTCCGTGGTTAAATTATCTTCGGAAGATTTTTAAGTGTTTATGATGAGTACAGATTAAAGACAACACTGGAATCACGCTTTATTTTAAAATTTCACGAAAAAATGACACAGGCAAATGCCTCGGTTTGCCTCATACTGGCTATGGCCCTGTTGGTAAGCCACTACACTATTGTCAGGACAATATTATTCCGACTGGACGTCAATTTCCGTAGCTAGACATCAATTGGTTGCATTTTGTTTTGTTTTGAAGGTCCTGGTGAGGCATCCCATAGTGATTATTGTCACTGATCCATGCAAGGGATAGAGCGCATAGCCATGTAGCCACATTTTGTGCGTTTGCACCTTAACAGTATACTTGTTCAGTCGCTAAAACACCCATGTAGTCATTAATTTAGTAGCCATGAAGCGAGGAACGAGGAAGCATTGCTTTAAGTGGCCGGATATTCTTAAATTACTCTGGTAAAAGACTATGATTTCTCCTTCTTATTGATAAGTTGAGCAAAGCTGTAAATTGTTTCTGTTTCTTGCAGTATTATTTTAACAGTGCCACCCGTCAATTCCTTTACTGGAGCGCAGAAACACAGCAGTACATTCCAGTGGCTGCTGATGGGTAAGATGATCCATTTTTTGGTAAAATTCTCACCACTACAGGTGTTCCGTTGCTGGTGTCATTGAAATTCAGAAACAAGTTAGTTTTTAAAAGAAAATTTTTCTGTTAATTCTTGGGAATGAATTGGGGATACTTGCTAAAAAATCTGAGTATTCCTTTACAGGAGTCGAACCTACAACCTTTCAATTACTACTTTGGATGCTCTCAAATTTTTCGGAGTAACCCTGAGTCAAAATCAGTAATTAATCTCCTTAATAATTTTTTTTAAATTTCAGATTGATATCATGTGTCTTTTTGACAACTCTCATTTCTGAGCTATAATAATTTTTTTTCCCGATGTCCTAACTACAAGATATAGTTTTGTAGGAGTTAATCAGATTTAAACTACTGTTTTAAGGTTTATGTTTTTAGATGATATTTCTTTTGTCTCTTTTT
>NC_090875.1:35813688-35828688 GCF_036669935.1 Montipora foliosa
TCGCCATCTTGGATTATCAGTGTGCTAAAATCATTAATGAACTCAAACAAAAGCAGAGCCTGAAGCAACCTTTTTGTGGCGCGTCTTCGTGTTTAAGTGATTAAAAATTCCCCCACCAGTCAGTTTTCTCAATGTAATGATCGGTGTTGGCAAAAGAACAACATGCGTACTCAAAAGTTGCACTTGACGTTTCATGCTGAACTTTCCATATGCAATCTTGGTGGATTTGAATTTCTTTTGTGGCATTAACATTCAACCTTTAGAGATGCATTTTACCGTGACTGGAATTATTCCTTTGTGGTGTTATTCCATAGATCGCAAAGGATATGGAAAGATGGGCAAAATCTGTAAATGCTGCCAAAATACAACATGATGATACCAAGAAAAGTGCTGGAGCAACATCAAAAACTGAGGAAACTAAACCAGCTGCTGCTGCAACTGCTGAGTCAGATGTCTTCAAAGTGGTAATGATATTCGCTCAATATTACAACCAATACCCAATTAATATTTGTAAAGGCTGGTTAAAGAAATGAAATTGAGCACTTTGATGCAGTTTTTGTGGCAGCAAAATTGCATCATGTTTCAAGCAAGGTCAAGACCCTTGAGATATTGTGGCGTTTCATGGAGTTCTTCCAGGGGAGCACATGAGGCCAGCAAATTGACCTGCTCCCAACTGAGTGGCTTCATAGCTCAGTTGGTACATGTAAAGCATCCTACCACCGGCATCGCAGAGATGAATTAGCTGATGCTTTTCATAGGCTGTTGGTGCTTATTGAAACTACTGACCAAGTGAAAAGCAAAATCTCATAGATTCTGGTGTTTGTTGTCAACGGACACTATGGTGAAAATGTCCAACGTATAAATAAAGACAATAATTTCACAAGATTTGTTACAAGTGTGATTTTTTGCAATAGTTTTTTTTCCCAAGATTGAACTTGGGAGTTTGGGGACTAAACTGTTGTGGTACGGGAAAGCTGCATATCTCGGTTGTGTTTCGTTTGTTATCAAGGCCTCAAATAGGACTTGAATGTATTTGATACAATAGACTTGAATCTTTTTCTTTAGCCTCTTGGTGTCCCTCCTAAGCCGTCATCATTATCATCTCTGAACATCGTCAAGAGTATTGCAGCTGGAATGGTATCAGAGATCAGTGAGAATGTGGCTGCATCCAGTCCATTAGCAGCTTTGACTATGACCACGGAAAGGAAGAAACAAGGTCAGTTTGTTTGCTGCCTCTGTAGGTCGAGGGAGTGAGTGGGGAGGGGGGATTTTTGTTTCATCTAGGTGTTGGGTATTATTATTATTATTATTATTATTATTATTATTATTATTATTATTATTATTATTATTATTATTATTATTATTATTATTATTAATTGAAAAACATATTAACAATACGTGAAAGATTACAGCGAACAATAAACGAACAGGTGTGATTAAGTTGCGGCTTAAATGGACAACGGATAACACATTACATTAACAATCACATCGACCTGAACGAATAATCTTATAGGCTCATTAGGCTCATGTAGCTGCGGTTGCCTATATTTTGATGTAGTTTTTTTAACTAAACTAAGGTAGTGGGTTAATAATTATTTTGTATGCGTAAAACTCACAATATTTGTGACTTAAATGGGTAGGGTTGGAGAGGAAGCAGTATCTTTAAAAAAGTGGTGAATTCTTACGGAAACGACGTCCCCTGTAAGCTTTTTGTGCTAGTAGGATGAATTCAGCTAAGCTAAGAGATATTCAGTTGGTTTCAAATGGTCTCACTTAAAACAAAAAATATTATGCTAAATTGACTGGTCCCCTTCAGGATTGTTTGGGACCTGAGGCAGACCGGTTTGTTGGTGACAGTCCAAAAATAAAATACAAGTTGCTTGGCAACTGGCGAAAGGACAACTGAAAAAATTTTCCTACGCAGAATTCGAGCCTACGACCTCCTCAACACCGATCGGATGCTACACCCATAGCTCAGTGAAATGGATGCAGCTGTTCATTGCTCCATTGTTCGAATACTGCCAACTTGCAACTTGTTTAATTATTTTTCTTCTTCGTAGCCACAAATGTGCATACCCCACGGATATTGAATTAAGCTGCGATCGGGGAATCTAATTTTATGCCCTTCGGTATTTCCAAACTCCCTTACGGCGATTAGAACAGTCACACTTATCCCACCTTTCTGGGAGTTTGTTATTTAATAGTAATAGCAGCAGTTTCACTAGCAACCTTTGTGGCTTCCCTAATGGTGTTTTTATTAGAATCCGCCTTACAAAAAGAGGTTCCTCTCCACTAACTAGAACATTCACTAGTCATCAGGTATTTTGGGGGGAATTATGTATGTGTGGATGGTGAGTTGAGGAAAAATCATAGACAAAAGTTAGGGTTAGTCTGTAAAATGAGGGGGAGATGTTCTCAAAGCAAACTCTCAACCCCACAATAAGGTTAACAAACTCTATGTGAAATTAAAAACTTTAATTGCAGAAACAGCCAGATAGTACATGTAATCGAGTAGGAGGGAAAACAAATATTTGACCATGGAAATTATTCGTTCTTAAAATAGGAAAAATAATTATGAAAAATCTACTGGACTTATTGCTTGGCAACTGGCGAAACGGGACAACTGAAAAATCATTCGTAGGCAGCATTCCAACCTACGACCCCCGTAACAGCGATCGGATGCTTCATCCATTGCTCAATGGGTGGGATGCATCTATCCATTTCCCCATTGTTCGAATCCTGCCACGTCAGAAAACCAGTCGCGTGTCTTTTTGTTTTTCTTCGTCGTAGTCACAAACGCGCATCCCCGTGGATATTGAATTAAGCTGCGGTCGGGGATTCTAATTTTATGCCCTCAGTATTTCCAAACTCCCTTACGGCGATTATAACAGCCACACTTACCGCAGCTTTCTGGCATTCTGAAAGCGCGTTTAACCACTTTGCCACGGGAACGTAGTTCTCATTTTGCGATGAGTGCAAACATTTACTTTGGAATTCTTTCCGCCCGCGGTGATTGACACAGTATTAAACTTTACATCTGAAAGTACTTGATAAAGTAGACAGATGATTTTTGTTTGAAAACGGCAAGCTTTCAAGGTAAGGACAATTTTCTACTTATTTCTAGATCTTGCTTCGTTCTTGTGTGTTCCACTATAAACATTATTGCATAGACCGAATACTCCAATCGACCTGTTTCTTGCGAACCAGTTTGTTCAGTCGCGCCAAAACATTTCAGTTGTGAATCAAACAAGTGTGTTCAATGAGGAACGCACATTTTGGGTGTTCGACACGAGGACAATCCATTACAAATTTAGCTGTTTATGGTAAGGTATGTTTGATGCAAGGGAGCAAAAAATTTGCTTTTCTAACATCAATGGAAGTTGCAGGCCGCGAACGGTAGTGATTTTACAATCATTTAAATTTAGAACAAGATGCCTTGGGGGCGTATACACGGATGGACTGTTTGGGATGTACTGATTGTGTGAAATAAAATGATGTAACAGTTTCATGTTAAAGGTTGATGCTTGTAATTTACATTGTCGTCAGATAAGCGATATGACGAGCAAAAGTTTTAAGCGGACGATAACGAGTTTACACTCTTGAGTGTATCATAGTGTTGGATAGAAAGCTTTTGGGGGAAGAAAGATTTCTCAACCATCTTGCTTGCTGCTTTCACTTCTTTACTTGGCGTTCTCGGGTCGATCTTACAGCTCTCGTTCAACTAGTTTTTGCTCGCTCTCTTGTAACTCATACAGCTCTTTTTATAGGTTCTTAGTCTGACTGAACAATCAAGTGTCAGTCACTCGTCAAAATGACGCCTGCCAGATGCACTACGCCTGCGCGTCAGCACATTAACATATTTTTTCCACAACAAAGAAAATCGTTTGTTTCAACAGTATTTTACAGGTTTATCGACATTAGATTAGCACGATCGGAGTATGACAAGTTACAAAAATTACAAGAAACGAGTTACAATATCTACAGTAGATTCAAGTTACACAGTAAATTTACAGAGAAAATGACGATTTATGATTGTTACATAACAGAGTTAAGCAATAGACAAAAGAAGGAAAGGACGAACATAAGCATTGCCTTTTCCATAAATTTATCTAGCACTCTTGTTCCAGGCAGAACAGGACAATAGTTACAATTACAGGTGTCATTTTTGATTACTCAGGAATATTACACTTATTGAAAACTCAAAAGGCCCGGAGGTGAACTGAAAATAAGTTGCTTCCAAAAATATAGTAAAAGAGCTCGTTTGGATAAAAACACCACTGAGTGAAACACAAATAACCATTGTGATACCAAAAACAAACTAAAACATTCCAAATGAAAAACTTTGTAGGCCCAGCGTACCAAACGCCTTTCTCGACTCCTGTTCCAAACCAAATTCATGACCTTAAGAAAAGACACACTCTGATCGAAACTATACCAAAGAACAAACAGCCTTAGGAGCTAGTTTCTCATAAGAGTCGGTTACCAATGTTGGTTGGAAACTTCCAGGAAAAGTGAAACCAATAACCCTTTTTTGAGATCCCTTCGTTCAGGATGAAAACACTAACCCATTCAAAAGAACTTAACATTAAAAGCACCGCAACTTATGAGGCAAAGCAATTTGCTTAAATGACTTTATCTATAATCGTCGTTATCCAGCGAGGCCAAGCAATTTAATGAAATAATCGTAGCTACAATTTTTATCGTTTAACAATAGGTAATCAGGGCAAGATGGAGAGAAATTCGAAGGTTTGAATGGAAGTTCACCACGATGAAAAGTATTCATGATATGCTATTTTGGGTTTTTTAATTTTGCAAAACAGAAGATATGCGTTCAAAGGTGCAGCAGAATAAAGTTGGAGAGAATGGCTATTGTAAAGATTGTTTTATTAAACAAAGTTTCTGGCATACATTTCCTGTAATTCCAAAGGCACAAAATTACAGAGAATGTAGGGAAACAAAAAAGCAAAATTTAAGAGTTCCAAGGAGTAGATACCAAGTCCAGTTCATCTCAGTTGTGAACTTGAACTTATTTCTTTGGTTTATGAAGGCGAAATTCTAGAAAAGTAAACTTATTGCCAGTTTATTTTGCTTTGAATTTGCATTCAAACTCTTTGAATTTCCCGCCATGTTGCCCTGATTACCCATGATGCACTCGAGAGCGTGTACTCGTCCATTGTTTATGGCAGCAAGATAGTAAATAAGTATGCCCATTCTACAGAGTTCAGGTATGCTAGGTATCTTAGCAGTCAAATCGTTTGTTGGCCCCTTCGGGTCTAAAAGGATTAACAACTGTTTTTACAATAAATAAGTTCCAGTTTAATTACAGATTTATCTTTCTGGTAATCTCTCGCCATTTTCCAAAGTTTACCCGTAGTTGTAGTTCACTATCACTGGACAACTGTAACTGTGTTAACTGCTTGCATCGCACGGATACGCCCTTGCTACCGAAATCACTAAACTGTTTGCACCACGAAAAAAATGATCGATCGCATTTGAGTTTCGACTTGCTCACGTGACCATTTGGAGTGCCCCAATGTGTGACGTGTCATTCTTGATGTGAGCGAGGCTGTGGGAAAATAAAGAAACGGACCACCGCGTGAGATGAATGTGTACGAAGAACTTTCCACCGTTTGGAAATGATATGTGGTCAATGATGGTTGAACGGAGGGGGAGAAGTTTCAACAGACTTCTACCAGGGACGTTTTAGAGATGTAGGATTAAAGCACAAAATGAGTGGTCTTCCAGTTTCACACATATGGAAGACGTTTTGTCCCGCCTTCGATGTTCCACAACGACCGATAAGAACAAACGAGAAGAGATGTCAAGTGTTTTCTTTTACATTTATTTGCCGTACTTGAAATCGTTTTGATTACTAAATGAAAATTGTAACTGCTTATTTGTTTTCCACGACTGACATTGTCATGTTGACGATTCATATAATTTTCGCAGAGAATTTGCCTTCGAATTTACGTCAACCAAAACAACAACAAGGGATAAAAACTCAACTTATCATTGGACTGAGACTTCAGTATAGATTCCAGTGAACAATTTGTCGATACTATACTGGTGTTCATAAACCATACAACTTTGCTTTACGAGCATGAAATTTGAAACAACGCATCACGTGTTTACATTGAACTGCCTCGCAAGCGTATGACATATTTATTTTCTTCTTGGCCAAGCGCTTGAGTCTTTACACTACTTTAAGTATCCAGCTTTGCCATGTATGTTACCGAAGGTCTGCTTTTTATCAGCTGTTACAGTAAATCAAGTTCTGGTTCTTCCAGCTTTTCGTTGACCCTTAGCTGTGTGGCGATGGAAGTAATTTTCGGTTGTATTTTTGACAAAACTCGTCTTCCATATTTTTGAAACTGTAAGGGCGGATTTACACGATACGATTTTGTCGCATGCGTCAAGCTCACGACAGGCCTACGATATGACTTACGATTGTTGCAGCGTTTTAAAACATGTTTTAAAATGCTACGACATTTTTTCTGACGTACACAACAATTGTAAATCATGTCGTGGGCCTGTCGTAAGCCGTTGTCGCATGCGACAAAGTCGTACCGTGTAAATCGGCCCTAAGACCACTCATTTTGTACTTTAATTTTAAGTCTCTTAAACTTCCCGGGCACAACTCTGTTAAAACATCTCCACCTCCGTTCAACCATCATTGACCACATCTCATTTCCAAAGGGTGAATACTTCTTCGTACTCATTCTCCTCAAGCCGCGCTTTGTTTCTTTTGTTTATTCCCACAACCTCGCTCACATCAAGAATGAGACATCACAAAATCGGCGCGCTCCAGATGGTCACGTAGACAAGTCGAAATTCAAATGCGATCAATCTTTTTTTTTTCGGGGTGCAAACAGTTTATTGATTTCGGTAGTATAGGCGTCTTGTATAAACAATCACCACGAAAAGCCTCGATTTCATGCTAAGAGGGTGGCCATTGATACAGGCATGCGAAAATAACGCCTTATTGCCAACGAGGCGAAATCATAGAGCCGTACGTGAGTACAGAAGAAAAATCTCATCTCAGCGTAAGGAACCCTTTTTTGACCATATTTGGGTGTAAGTAATACTCCATATTTGGGTAGTGACGTCACGTTTTTGTATGTGTCGCTTCCACCGTGTGGTTTGTGTGTTGTTTCAGCGGACGATTCGGCTAGTGAGATTCGAGGTGCTTGTGGTTGCCTTACGTGTTTGTAAATTGTCAATAATTGTAAGCAGCGTCTGATCAAGGAATAGGGTCATACCTACAAATTTCGGACAGAACGAGCGTGTTCGCTGGTCGATTTCGAACCAGCGTGTTCGCTTGCGAACCAGCGTGTTCAATTGGCAATTTCGAACCAACGTGTTCTCTGTCAATTTTAAACCAGTGCTTTATTTCGTCGATTGACACGTTTTTCAAGACTTCAGATCAAAGAATTGAACTAATTACTATAACACATCTTCTTATAGCACAAAGAATTGTCCTTTAACTCCAGCGTTGCGTAATTAAAACTACTCACAACTTGGACAAAGCGGGGGTAGACAATACTGCTTGTTATACCACCCAACTCAAATACGTTTTCTGATTGGAGGAGAACGTGTCACGTGTCATCGGTCAAAACTTCATGACGCCCAAGGGCGAACAAAACTTCATGACGCCCTAGGGCAACAACAACTTGAACTTTCGACTCACACGTGATCAGGTCGTGCACCTTTGAAACGGCGGCAAATCTGTACGCCAGCCGACGTCAAGCAAATAATTTTTATCTGTGTATTGTTCTATTTTGAGTTGGAAAGTATAACAAAACACTTAATGACTGGCCCCTCGGGAAACAGTGAGTTTTGTTTTCTCCTCGACCTCAATGTTTCCCTCGGCTTCGCCTCGGGGAACATTGAGGGTCTCGGGGAAACAAAACTCACTGTTTCCCTTGGGGCCAGTCATTGAGTGCTTATTGATTATTGCGTTCAATACATTTATTATCTGGTTAATCGCCTTTACAAGCCGACAACTAAGTGGAATACAGTGCTGTTATTTTCATTGTTATTATAATTTTCCTTTATCACTACGTGCGTGAAAGTTCGAGTTGCGCCGATGAAACACATTCCCTACACGGGGCTTCCGAACGTTTTTACGCCATCATGTGCACATTTATTCAAACAATACTCAAACAACCAGTAAACCTAAGGTAACACTTCAGCATCACAAGATATTGCTTCGAACTTAAGTAATACTCCCTTAACATTAGACATTTCAAAAACGTGATGAAAATTATGCCTTCAAGACCAAGACTCTTATCAGAGTTACTTGACACTCTCCCTTTCCTACTTTTATTTATAGTAAAATAATGTCACCTGTCTGTCAAACTTTCACACATTCGAGAGAGATAAAACAATTTTGCCTCGTTGGCACTTGCCGCAAGGCACAACTAGTTTTATATTCATGGCGTTTACAGTCGACTCTCTGAGAAAATCATGCAATTTCGTTACCTTGTCGGTGCCTTTCTAAGTTTGGAAAGTTTCATATTACTCGTATACATTTCCTCGAACGTGAACAAGCTGGCAATTCCAGGCTTACAGCCAAATATCAAATTAGGAAACATACCTAACAAGAATACAGAGAATGTCAGTGCTCGCACGTTCAGAAAGCCATTCATTTACCTTACACAGACTGAAAAATGCATTCCTTTAAGATTACTGGAGTCGATTGGAATCAATGACACCTGTAATTGCGATGTTTTAGTCCTCAGTTATCAAGCAGAGTGTACAGAATTATCTTCGGTCAATGTAGCCTACCTATTCGAACGAAGCAGTACTTGGTCATCTGGTCGAAATGCTCTCTACTTCGCAGCAGTGAACAGAACATCAGGCTACCATTACTACATATTTCTGGATGATGACGTGAACGTCATCTTTAACAACTTCACACCGCCTGACTTGAAGAAAAAGCTGCCACTGCAATCATTTCAGCAATGGCTTCTACATTACGAGCCTGTAGTGGGTGTTCTAGATTATCTTTTCCATCACGGTGCAGTGTGGACTTTCGAGCGAAGGAAGGCGTTATGCGGCATTCGAAATGACACATCTTTATCTCTGCCTGTGGTGTGGTTTGACGCCGCTTTCAACGCTTTTCATTACAAGGCTATCGCTGACATTTTACCATATGACACACAATACGATGATACGAGTTGGTGGCTCTCCCAAGTTGTCGTCATTACGCTCGTTGAATTGAAATTCAGAGGCCAAGCTTTGCTATACGTACCAGCAACCGCCAAAAACCCCAAGCATCGCCAATATCCTCGTCATGGGCGTATCTCTTTTAATGAAGTAATACGAACTTGTATAGAGCAAGCCGAACGGGATGCACCTACAGTAGAGGAGCATGCCGTAAAATCTTCAACATACTGCATGAAGGTGACCCCACATTTCCCTATTATGCCGTACGCACATTTCAACACAACGTCAGCATAAACGGGACAGAGTATAAAGAAAGGTTTTTCATTTTGATGAAGTAGATCAATCCTCACGAATATTTTGAGCTGTTAAACCAGGAGAAAAAACACTACCGTGTAGCAATTTTTTTTTGCGGATTTTGCGGATGGTACTTGATCCGCAAAAATAAGTTCCAGCAAAATTAAAAACCGCAAAAATTTACTCCCGTTAATATAATTAAAAGTGGCTTTCATAATCCACTTGTGTTACTATATATCATACATTGCGGTAAAAAAGATCGTTTATTTTGATATTTGCATTAAGAAAAAGCAATCGAAGCTTGCTACGAACAAAACGAAACTATAGAAGGTTAAGTCAATACTTTTCCAGTCTCTGAGGCACAAGAAACGAACACAAATCAGTCAGCTAAAAAGTCACGTTTAACTCGCTTGAACGGGTCATCCGAAGGGACACCATTTTCTGAGGCCTGCAGGATGCCACATTTTTTCCACCCGTTCTCGATGATTGAGGGGTTTTTTTTTTTTTTACCAAAAAGAGTAATAGAAGTTGAAAATGATAGTCCTGCTGCTTGAAAAGAAAACCGCAAATATTAGTTCCCAGCGGAAATTTCAATTCCATTAGAGCAGCAAAAATTTGTTCCCGCAAACCTCAAAAAATGTCCAATCTACAAAATAAAAGTTCCGCAAAAATGTCATGCTACACGTCGAAAGGAAATACTCATGAGCACGTGGTTTTAGCATTTAGCACTCAGTGTACTAATTGCCTGTTGCTGTCTTCCAAGATATGAAGTTTGCAGGTAACAGAGGAAGGACTTTATTAGGCAGCGACTGCGGACAAATTTTTCTTTACAGTTATTAGTAGTTTTTTTGCATATGTTCTTATCGTAAATGATAGGGCGTTATGGAAAACGAGTTGCTCTGGCTGGCGATGAAGTTTGCCTCAAAGGTCAATTCCTCCTCAAAACTTGAAATCACCTAAACCTAGAAAATCCTGGGAACGCACTGGTTTCCTACACGCGACAAAACATTGCTAAAACCCTGACGCTCTTAAGTAGCTAAATAGAAAGATCTCTTTCTCTCAGGCAACCTCAAGTCGGAGCCCTATTTCTTTCGCCTTCAAAACTAAGCGGAGTCTTATATGGTGAGGAGGGTGACAATATCACAACTACCTGCTTTATTCACAAAATTACACCGCCGCCGTACTAATCCTCCGGCTTGGTTGTAGCATCCCACACAAACACCGATAGACCCTGTTTACGAGGAGGGATGTGCTAGGGGTAGCCTAGCACTCACACATTTCTTCTTTTTATCATCGACGTGTTTACAAGGCAGCTTGGGTTACCCTAGTAACCCAATTTGAGGGCTAGGGTTACCCTAGCTGCCTTGTAAACATTCTGCTTGGGACAACTCGCCTACACGGGACAACGTTTTAGCGGTTTCCATTGTGTTTGGGATGCTGGGGGTTACCAAGATCAAGAAGTTATCGCGGGTGGTGGGGTAATCCTACCTGTAAAATTTTACCTGTAAACCCGGGCTATCTTTCACCCTCTTGCTAGGGTAAAATTTTAATCCTCCAAAAGAGAGCACTTCGTATGATTAACTTTGTTCATAGTCATGCTCATGCAATTCCTTTATTTATTGATGCAAACGTCCTTCCACTGACGTTTCTGTCTTATGAGTCTGTCTCCAACTTGATGCATGATGTCAATAATAACAACACACCTTTAAGCATCTTAAAATTCTTTCAAAAATTATCCGTCGTCAACTCATACAACACGAGATCCTCCACCTCTGGAAACTTTTATGTCCAAAGCTCTAGATTAGAAATACAAAAGCATTCCTTTTCTCGATTTGGCGTAAAATTGTGGAATGAGGTACCCCAACGTGTTAGAGCTTTACCGACAAAAGCTTACAAAAGAGAAATTCGTGGAATACTTTTTAAAATCTATTGTAGAGAAACGAAAATGACCACAGTCGAACCTCGATTATCCGGACTCATTGAGATTAGAAGAAATAGTCCGGATAATCGAGGGTCCGGATATTAGAAAATATGAATATTAATGAGGAACACAAACTGATTACATTACGAAAGCGACATTTAATCGTGAAATAAAACATTTGCAAATCGTTTGTATAACAATATGGTCTACATCTTCACTGTCCGTTGTGAAGACTTGTCCTTGCTCTTGCGGATATCAGATATCTGCCGTTTACTAACGCCATATTCAGGAAAGGAAAGGAAAGGAACTTTATTTAAGTGTCTAGTCGTTCTAGCGCTGGAGCGCTAATTGGGGACACGGTAAACTGAAATGAACAATGAAAGTAAAACAAGTCAGATTTTGGTTTTTGAGGAGAGGGGAAACCGGAGTACCCGGAGAAAACCTTTCGGTGCAAAGTAGAGAACCAACAAACTCAACCCACATATGACGCCGAGTCTGGGAATCGAACCCGGGCCACATTGGTGGGAGACGAGTGCTCTCACCACTGCGCCATCCCTGCACACCTTGACAAATTGGTTCCTTTTTCTTCTTTCTCTAATCGCAAAATTATAGCCTGTTTATCTTTTACGCTCCAAGGACATGATGATCGTAAATAAACATTCGTGACGTAGTGAGCTTGTTTGCCGAACGAGCCAATAGAGCGTGAAATTTTACTTAGCAACAAAGCAACTCTAAGGCTATCAGAACTCATTCGAAAGTTCTGCATTGGTGACGACGTGTGCGAGCGCTGCTTTATTTTGCTTTTTGAAAGCGAAAAAAACTCGCCCTTACTTCACTTTTCAACGCTGTAGTTTTAAAAAGAATATGGCTACGGATCTTGATCATGACTAATAAATATTCATGACAAAATAGGGACCAGAGGAAAAAAAAGGTCCCGATAATCGAGGTTCGACTGTATATTGAAACGTCTACAATTGTGTATAAAGTAGGATTAGTCAAATAGCTATAGTTTTTTTTCTATATACTGCTATCTGCTGTTGTTCAGATATTCTGTTACCTAAGTCGTTTCTTTATCTATTCTTTCAATTCTATAGTTCTTAATTCCGGTTTTCTTTTTATTTATAACTCATCCTTACGGAAACTGTAAGTCTGGCCAGCCTGTATTCGTTGACGCTACCTGCGGGTCAGTCATATTCTCTAAGTTTTTTTATCAATAAAGTAAATGTTGTTGTTGTTTGCTCCATACAGCTTGGCTCTAATTGTTCAATTAACATTGCGACGCGAAAGGAATCGAAAATCCTTGTCATCTTATTGGTTGATTAAAACGAGAGTGGTTAGTTTTTTCCGTCGGAAAGCTTGGAAATATTAAAGATGTCACTCTCTTCGTTTGATCGAAGGAGTTGTGGAGGAACGTTCGTCTCTGTGGCTCCTTTGCTGTTGTCTGTGGTGTAACTCGAAGGACTATAAAATTCTGCGAAGTAAGCTGCTATAAGTGGTTAATGAGCATTACTAATGATTTGAAGATCGATTTGGGCTCCGAGAAAAAAATGTAAATTCAGCGGCAGGCAGCTCCCTTCTGGTCTGGCAGGGATCACATTTCCTTGCCTTTATATCACATTCTGTGAGGAAATCGTCCTGGTGACATTTAAGTGTATCATTGGTTTGATATTTAGTGGTTAACGTTATTGATCGCAGGCTGGGAACAAGGCATAGATTTCAACCACTGATGATATCTAATTTTTATGAAGAATTTAAGCCAGTTGTGGCAATTAAATGTAATACATGTTGTATATCCTTTCTGGTTAAGCCAGCCAGGTAGGAGTTCTGGCATTGAAATGTGCTTAAGCGCTCCTGGAATACAGATTGTGTTTGTCACTGTCACGCAAGAAAAAAATAGAATCGAAACCGTTCAATTAAATAAGCCAAAAACTCGGCATGTTGTAGGAGACGCATTTACAAATCACTTTACCAATTCTCAGCTGAGGTCTGTGCGGTACATCGTTTCTGAGTTATTTGTCGAAGCGTTTCACGCAACTTTACTGAGAGTTTTGTGTGGAGCCTCCAAGTTGGTGCACCGCCGTGGTGCAGCAATATGGCGGCCAGAAATCCACGCGAACGTCTGGAATTCACTTAGCGATGAAAGCGCTTACTTTTCGTTGATGAGATAAAAAAAAATGTGTATGAACACATTACCTAATGTAGTTGAAACGCTCAGACTGCTGAGATTGTCTGTTGCTCTCGTGAGACTTGAATGTCGCTTTTACCGATACGGCGCCCATTTTGATTTCTATTGTTTGGAATAGCTATTATGGGATGCTCAGGGGGCAAGTACATATTAATTTGCCCCCTGAGCATCCCATAATGTCTTCTGAAACAATAGAAATCAAAATGGCCGCCGTATCTGCAAAAAGGTCTATTTTCAAAACCGAAGACGGAAAATGGCCCTTTACATATCCTCACAGAGATCACCCTGTAAGTCTTAATCAGTTTCTTAATTTACTCGTGTGATAAAATTCCTTGTGTCGTTGCCACTCCACTGTTCAAATTCCAGATTTTCCTCGTTGCCACTTAAATGCAAGCAGGAGCCTTCCTGGCACAAGCTTGTTTGCTAGTGTAAACAGACTGTGATTGTCGCTACAAAAAGTTCTAATGCTTACATCGACCGGTCCCGCGTAAAACGCCTCCAGGCGTCTTGTATTCCATCGTTTTCACGGGCGCATTACACCATTATTTCATTTCATCAAAAAATTAGTTGATGGACAGCTAATGAATGGACGCGATTTTAACCCAGGCGCTAAAATCCAAGTCTCTAACCCCTCCAGGCTCCTCTACCAACCCATTTCTCTACCTCTGAATGAACGGTTAACGTCTATTCCTCTTTGCTCTGAATTTACTATTATCGTTAATTTACAAGACTGTAAGTTTGATATGGATTATGAGAAATTGACACAGGACTCGAACCTGGCAATGTAAGTTGATTAACCCTTCACCTAACCACTTGACCACCACACCGCTAGCTGTGTAGAATCAATAGTTTAAACAATATTTCATAATACTGTATTATCACTCGGCAACAAACGCCATTAAACACTACAAAAGGTCAGTTACCAAACTTCACGACAAAGCTAAACGTTTTAAAATGAAATCTTATGCCTATTTACTCAACCCTAGACCTAATTACTCTTGAGCAGTGATATTTTATCGGAGGCTTAATTTTTTTTTGAGAATGCGTTATGTGGACCCTCACTGGTGAAGCGGAAAGAAGCGGTTCCTAAAGATTTCTGGTTCAAATCCATTCCACGCATATGATTTTTTTTTATTGTCCTTGTTTCTGTGCTACCGCAAGTCTTGGCACACTGTGTCCTAGATTAACGAGTAAATTCAAAGCAAATTAGAAATTAATGATAATCGTCAGTTGAGAGAAGAGATCATTTTGTCTCTTCCGGGAATGATCCCCCGAAACCCAACAAGGTCTTGCACATTTTAACCTGCGATCAGGCTCTATTTTAGTTTCGCGTGGTACGTACTGATAGAGGCCGGCCAAATTCCTCTTCGAAATTCCTTCCGCCCCCTTTCTTTGATTGATTGACATGTCGGCCAATCAGATTTACTGCCAT
>NC_090875.1:35836188-35848688 GCF_036669935.1 Montipora foliosa
AGAACGAGAGGTACGCTGTTGTCAACAGAAAACTTGTGATATTGTCTGGGCCGTCAAAGACGATTTTAGCCTTTGTTGCATACCCTTCTTGACCGCGTTGTTCGAGGCAGGCTTTGTTCAAATCCTGTGGCGAATGTCAGTACTCCTGCTCGTTGTCCCTGCCCCCCCCCCCCCCCCCCCCCCCCCCTTACAAAATCTTGGGACTAACTTGCACTTACCATAGCAGATATTTTGAAAATAATACCTGTTGCTTGATGTTGCTAAAACCAGGTCTGGATTACTTAGCTGAATTCGACTCCTTTTTGTTGTTCAGAATAAGTACCGCGATAGAGCTAAGGAAAGACGAGAGAAGTATGGCCAGCCAGAAGCTCAGAAGATCAAATTGCCTCCAAAGCGAAGAGGCGGACCCACAGGGTAAGGAAAATAATCGACCGTGAAGCGCGTTTGAAAATTGAAGAGCAGTGAAGCTGGTTTGTTACTTTGCTGCTCTGCTACTTCAACACCTGGTTAGCACGCTTCGGGTAAAAGGATTCCGTTTGATAATCAATTGGGCGAAATTGTTTAAAGTGGAGTTAACACTTTCGCCCCTCAGGGGTTAGTCCAAGGTTATTATATACTCGACAAAATTGCTCCGTCGCTGTTTCTATAGCAACTTTTGTGTTGCAATCTATAACCTCTATTATTTTTCATTCAAAATATTTCCCCGTTTCTGATTGGTTAAAACCACACGCATAATTCACCATAACCAGCTGCTGTTCACCAAATTTGGAAACAAAGTTCGTCATAGTGAATCAATGACATTAAAAGTGCAGCCCGCTGCAGTTTATTAAACCGATGACGTCAAAATGACGTCAAAAGTGCAGCCCGCTGCAAATAGCCCTTATTCACGATAGCGGCCATGTTGGTTTTCAAATTGTCATGCAAATTATCCATGTGTTATGCTGGGGGGCAAACATTGGAATAACGGCAAATTGCGGAAAATCGGCACGCCGAAATATTGAGTTAACATTGCTAAAAGTACATTTTAGAATTTAGAATTAAGTACCTTTTATAATAATTTTATATCTTTTGATTGCCTCCGACATTTAGACTTTCTACTTCGTTATCTGCTAATTTTTCAGTAAAAAAAAATCGAAGTAACTTGTGCAAGCATTCTGTTTTACTACTTAGGTGATAAACATTCAATGAACATGAAACAAATCATCTGTGTGGTTAAGATGTTCGTTATAACCTCTCGAACTTGTGTTGTTTGCCCCCTCAGAAGTGTGTAGCTAATTTGCATCCAACATGGCAGCTATAGTGAATAAGGTCTATTATTGAACCGTTGACCGAAAAAAACTGGGGACGAGATTGTGTTATTTTTGTTAAGCAGAAAAATGACTGCGAGTAGGTTTAGAAGTTCGAGCGAAGAAAATATTGTGAATGAATAATAAAGCAATTATTGAATTCGGCTTTCGTAGAATATGAAGAATTCTGCAGATCTCGGAGGATGTTATCCACCTCGGCCTTCGGCCTTGGTGGATAACACCCTCCTCGACCTGCAGAATTCTTAATATCCTACTCAGTCTCATTCAATAATTGCTAAATGTACTGTATAGCCTAGTTTTGCATTCGTCCTTGACCAATCAGAAACGCGATATTCTGTTGACGGAGTATATAATAAATGAACATATCAAAGATGACCGACAAAACTCAGGCGTTGGTAAACGGCATAGAAAGAGTGAAACTTATGTTTATAGAATCATACGTTCTTCTTGAAAACTCGACTCTCACTGTAACTATTTATCTAAAAGAAAAGCAATCATTGCAGCATTTTTAACGATACAACTGTGTCAGCAGTTGAGGTGGAGATAGTAAAGGACTTGCCGAGGGCAAGTGCTTTCAACTTTGCGCCAACTCAGCTGTTAAAGTTGCAGTCTTTTTTTGCCGGTGCTTAGCAACGACCTGCCAAACTGAATTGTAAGAAGTTGGCATTCAGAGTAGAGAATATATCGTAAAAATTATGAAGGCGATGATTTATAATAGGGCCTTACGTACCGCCGAAAGCGAGTGAAAATGCGTGAATTTAACAGGGATACTCACAGTAGTCGAGTATGTGCAATTCTCAAGGAAAGTGATGATAGTACTTGAGCAGTTGCAAAAGAAGCCTGAAAAAACCTGGGCTCGAACGGGACTCGATCTCAGAATCCTGTTGAAGCCTGGTTGTTTCCAGTCTTCTTTCGCAAGTGCGCAAGTGCCCAAGTTGCTTCGTTTAACTGCCGTCATTACGTCTACATAACCTCCGTTCCAATATATCAAAATTTCATTTATTATGTAGACAGGCGCGTTTTACTGGAAAATGCACCACTGATAAATAAATACGAAACTACATCCGGGACCCGAGTGGCGTATTTTCCATATCCTCACTTGTGAGGATATTGATGACGTCATTTCCTACCTTTGCATGGTTGTTTGTGCAAACAGTCAGTAAAGAAGAAATGCGAAAATTAAAGAAATTCCTGCCACCTAGCTGGAAGAATTTGTGATAAATTTTATGCTCGGTGAAAAATGGTGAGTAAAACACTCCTGTCTATGTAATAAAAAGAAAATTACACTCTGGCTCGAAGATATGAATTTTATTAGGGCCGTTTATACGAGAGAAAATAAGCCGCGGCTTACATAAGACGCAAACACCCCGTATAAACGGTACAAAATCTACGTTCACGGCTTTCTCAAGCCGCGGCTTATCCTGGCCTTGGAGTTAAAACTCGTATAAATAGTTCCTTTCGCGTATTATGTACGCCGCGGCCAGAGTAAGCCGCGGTTTATTTTCTCTCGTATAAACGGCCCTATTGTCTCGTGTTACTAAATAGGGTGAAATTAATAGGAAATAGAACAACTGAGTGCTAATAAAAATATTGGTAGTCAAATGCGACCAAGAAGTATCTTTTTCAAACAGGACCTACGAACAGGCGCCCCCAGCAGAGCGAATTGGAGCAAGTAACATTGGAAATCAAATGTTAAAGGTATTTTTGCATTCTGTAGTTTCCTGCTTAAATTTGAATATCGATGGCTATTAGCCGAATTGAACATGACCTTAAGAACGTATGTGAAAGAACTTTTTCGTTTTAAGCTCCACTCAATAGACTTTTTTTTTTTCATTGACGTAGTGTTTCCGAAAGATAGCGTGATAAGCCTTTAGAATGTTTTCCTTTGGCTGCACTTGAAACTAAGTCGATGTTGACACAGTTGCCAGTTAAAAAAAGGGTAATAAATCTTGTTGTTGTAGTTGCTCAAACGCAGACAGGCAAAACTCAGTTATGACAGACACCCCATATTATGTTAAACTGAAATAAGCTAGGATAGTTTGATTAGAAAATCCCTACAATTACAATGTCAAGTACATTTTGGTTACTTACTTCTTCTCCTTCGTCGTTTCAATACCAGGCCATGGGCTGGACAGAGGGGAGTGGCCTTGGCAAAGCTGGACAAGGGATTGTTGATCCGATTGAGGTAGGCACCATCTCGACAATTAGTCTTTCTTAGTTGTATAGCGGGACAATAATCCATTTCCGAGTTCATGCCTGCCTCCTCTTCAAAGCGAGTCTAAGTGCGAAGTTTTTCTTATGAAAATTAGTTTTCATTCATTTGAAAAGTAGAACTAATTATGGTCACAAAAACTTCGCACTTAGACTCGCTTTGAAGAGGAGGCAGACATGAACTCGGAAATGGCCTATGATCGCCTAAACATAGTTAAATGACTCAACTATTACGAGTCTCCTACAGCTCAGTGATAGAGCATCCGAACCAGTAATCGGAATGTCGTATGCTCGACTCCTGCAAACGGGCGCTCGGATTTTTTCCGAGTATCGCCGAGGCAGCACCGGTGAACGGTGATATTTCAAAGGTGTAGCTTGTGGAGTTGTGTCATAAAGTGCTACTATGACCAAAGAAGCAATTTTTCTTTTTCGTTTGGATTTCAAAACTATGTTAACTAAGCAGTAACTGGTCGAAGTTTTAAGCCGTGATTTAAAAAAGGAAACCTGTTTATTTTAACTGCAATTTTCCTGTTTAATGGTCCGTTATTACTAACTTTATAATCTAGAGTGAGCTGGATCGAGGAGAAAATGACGTCTAAGACTCAATAGTTTAAGAATGCAGTGCGTGTGTACGCTGCTGAATTAATATGCAGCACGGAGTTTTCGGGCTTTTAGACTTTTAAACTCGTGTTTTGCATATATAATAAGCTGCGTTTACACGCTGAAGTTTTAAACCAGTGAGTAAACGCGTCACTTTTCCCTAGATCCAACCCTCTGAGGTCCAATCGGTCAGTTTGGAACGTGAGTAATGGCTGAAATCCAAAACTTTGGATAAAAATGAAAGCTTAAAATTTTGCCAGCCATACTTTCAAATACTGAAGGAAAAAAAGAAGTGATTTTTTGATCATAGTAGCACTTTAAAAGATAAAGGTATGTTGCGCGGTTTATGAATATGCAGGAAAAGCAGATCTTAACAAGTGTTATTGAAATCCAGAAAGAAAATTGGGGTTTTTTTAAAGATAATTAATCAACAATATATGTAAAAAGCTTTAAAATACAAAGCAATGTATGGGTTCTTTTCCAAATTGACGCTTAACTATCTCTTAAAAATGCATGGATGCATGGTTTCCCCCCATTTTCGTTTTGGATACCGAGAACACTTACTAAGTTGTACTTTCTCCGCATACTTTTAAAACTGTCCGAAAATATCCCATAGAAAACTCCGAGCATCTCGAGATGCGCAGAACGTATGCGCAATAACAGTAGTAGGCACCATCCTTAAACAAGCAGAATAGTGGCATGAACCAAACCAAAAAAGGGGCAGGCTATTGGCTAATTTGCAAAGTGTAGAATTGAACTCGGGTGCACTGTGGATAGATCCACCTGGTCATCGCAGGCAAACCCCATTCCTCCTTTTGGGTTGTGTTTGCTACAATCTTGGACAGATTAAATGGAACATTGAGACCACCCCTCCCTGGTACGTTTTGGCCTTCACGCGGCTTCATCCTTGATTTAGGTTGAAAGATGCATTTCTGTTCCATATTAATCTGTCTAAGATTGTAGGTCTTTCTCGAAAGCGGCTGTAAAGCATTTAACCCTCATGTACATCCAGCGCTCTCTGGCAAACTATTGGACCACATTGTTTTCCAGAAACTACAACCCAACACCGAACAGATCGTGTGATAGAGAATAGAACAGTTCTCAAATGATTGTCCAAAGTTAATACGCGACTGCAATTGCTACGCTTGGTGATTGGTTTAAAAATCTCGCGCCAGTTTATCAACCAATGTGAAGGAAAACCAAACCAATCTTGACTTGTGCGCGCGATTTTTCCTGCGCAAGTTACATGGAATTGCTACGAATTCGGATTGTTTGCACCTACTGTAATCGGTTGTAGTAATTACTTTGGTATTCGTTTTGCGACACTCAATTGAAAACTGCCTATATGAAATTTCATGTATTTGAATTGCGACTATGTAATGCTTAGTGAAACTGATCATCGCAGTTTGTGAAGTTACTTGAGTAGTTGCAGAAAAGCCTGGAAAAATCCAAGCATGAACCGGGACTCGAACCCAGGACCGCTGCACTTGCTTTGCAATCTTGACCTATGAGGCCGTCTGGCAGATGGTCGCGTACACTTTTGTTTTCTTTTTCTTTAGGCAAAGATGCGAAGTCAAAATGCCGGCCTTGGTCTCAAAGGTAGCAACTTTGGGGCTTCTTCGTCGGACAGCTACAAAGATAAACTCAAGAAACTGGTGTGTTATAATAAGTGAAAGCGAAATTCGTATTATGGTTAGGCTTAGAGTGAAGCAAGGCTAGGAAATTTAACAATTGAAATATACCTGACAAAATAAATATGGATGCTCTGGCTATAGTTCATAAATGGATGGGAGGCGCGCTGGCCTCGTGGTGAGGGGGCTCGACTCCGGATCGAGTGGTCCGGGGTCGGGTCCAGGCTGGGGACATTGTGTTGTGTTCTTGAGCAAGACACTTCACTCTCACGTTGCCTCTCTCCACCCAGGTGTATAAATGGGTAGCGGCGAAATGCTGAGTGTAACCCTGCGATGGACTAGCATCCCATGGACTAGCATGGACTAGGACTGGATGGACTAGCATCCCATGCAGGGAAGGGTAATAATACTCCTAGTCGCCTCATGCTAATGAAATCGGAGATAAGTGCCGACCTGATGGGCCTTCTGGCTCGTAAGCAGGGACTTTACTTTTTTAATTTTATTCATAAATGGCGGCCAAAAAATTATTCTTTGCCTTCTCGAGAGCAGCAAGCCTTGCTCTAAAGCAGCATTTCTTTTGTATTTGGTCCATGCAAGCTAGTCTTATTAGCACTAGATCAAAGAAATAATTTATTGGCCGCTATTTATGTATGGGGTCAAAAGGGGCCCCATTTTGAAGAGCCCCTAACCTCTATTTTTTCCTTTGATGAGAAAAATGTATTAACCCTTTGCAAAAATTTTCGTTTACGCATGCGCAGTTGATCTGAGAACGAGCGCGAGGAAGGGCGAGGAAAAACCTTCGATGCAAACAACAGTTCGTGCGGTGATTTTTGCTTTTGAGTGGGTTTTCTGGTCAGTTCACGATATGATGACGTCAGTCACCGGAAGTAACATTTCACTTCCTTAGCAACGCGCGAAAAATCCGTCTGTGGGCCCTTAAAGAGCGCCGTAAAATTTTACAAAACCAAATCATGTCCCACTTCCGAGCTAGTGTGAGGCATTGGTCTTTTATTGACATGACGTCACAAACTGTTTTTGCATTGCAATAATTCGTTCAAACTGGAATGCAAAACATCCAGTGACGTCATTTCAGGTATAGACCCATGCCTCTCTCTCCCTAGCTCGGCTTTTTGTTAGTTTGTATACCACTCAGAGTGGTCGTTTCTTCATTTTGAGTACAATTAGATTTGTGTATCTGTATCTGTGCTTACCCTAAATCATTCCACTCTAATTCTCACTCCTGTTTTGCTCTTCACAGGCTAGATCGCGATTTAACGATGTGTGAACAGATGTCTTGTTCTCTGGACATTTGTTCTTGGTTGAGCGGAAGTAAAACATTTACCGATGGCTTCACTTGTTAACGGGAAAACCGAAAGAGAGCTCTGTTTCCGAAAAACAAATCTATCCAGTACAAGGCTCCTGTATTGTTGTCTTTAGGCTAACGAGTTCCACCGAAGCGTGGCAGAAGGTAGACTGCTAGAAGAGGAAAGGAATGATTGAGCGCGATCTTAAACTATTCTAATGCAGTAGGAATGTGATAGTCCGTTATCCTATTCGAATAGGACCAATTTTGTTTAAGCTGTGTGAATGGAATAGCATTCCCGCCATTCTGCTCTTGATGGCAAGATGATTGGAATAAGCCGAGTTTTCGATTTAAATGGTAATGAGAGAATTTTTTGCACCAACATGCGATGACGTAGTATGCGAGTATGGTACGGTTGTTTTAAAAATTCAACCTAAGAGTCGAGTCCAGACTATTCCGTGCGTTAGTTGTCGCGCCATCACGAGCGGAAACCAGTCCGTTTTCGAATGAAGTGTTTCGCTTTTCATTAGTTCATTCATTCTGAAAATGAAATGTAAATTTATGGTAAAGTTTTCTCAAATGGTGCACTTGTGTTATTCTCTCATTTTGGTGCCCGCACTGGGTTAATAATCTTTTCTCTTTTGTGCATATCCTCAAAAGACGGGTAGAATCGTTTTCGTTTCCAGATCCGCGATCCTTTTGGCCAGCGCCAAAGGATCGCGCCTCTGGAAATGAGAAAGAATGGAGTAGTATTTAATTACCAGCTTGTGAGACTCTTTGTCACAGGGAAGATTATGAACTGGGCTTTGCCATTTGAAGAAAGAGTGCTTAAATTTTGGATGTTTTTGCCGTCGTCATTGATCGAGTTACACTGGTTAATAATGTCAATTGTTATCTTTCCCACTACCGTAAATTAAGCCCCACTTTCCCCTCCCCCCACTTCCTTTTCAGAGGAATAATAGAAGATTTACGGTATTCGTTTGTTCCATACTTTGGAAAAAGTTGTACAAATAACAGATATTTCAATAAACAGCCAAATACCTCTTCTATGGTATCTGTCATTTTGTAATTAAGTATCTGGTGCTGAGATTGCTTGAAAGAAAGTCTGGGTCCGAAATAAAGATATTGGTCATTTTATGGGTTGGAGCGTAGGTATTAGAACGCCTCTCGTTATTGGTTCAGAAAGCAATAGGCACTAAACAGTTTACAACAGAAACATGGGCCTTGGAGTTGCATCTTATACCGGTCCTACGAAATTAGAGGTTGTACAGAGCTTGCGTGGTTTCTGCGATTTATGGTGTTTTGCCAAGTAACCTGGCCTTTTTATGACAACGAGGCTACCCGTGACCTTGCATTGTTGGAGACCTGACCTTCAGCCGAAGCAGGTACCCCTCCCTATGCGTTTCTTCTCTTGGCCTCTGTTCGCCTCTCGAGGGTCGTACTGAAATTTTTATAGCCTGCGTTGTTTCATTACAATTTTGTCGCATCCTGGCCATTGATCGAACAGTAAAGATCCTAGAAAAGGAGGCAAGCAAAGTATTTAGTCTCTAAAACCTTTTTCGCTCGTACATTTTTCCCAATACAGATCATGTGATAATACTCAATAGGTTTTATTTTTGTTCATTAAAAAGAGTGCATGCAGACATATTGATGTTCATTGTACAGTTATTCAGTTTGCGGCCCACTTGTCGCCTTTTTTTTTACTTTGCAAGAGCAATGATCAACCGCAACAATGGCGCTAACATTGGTTGCATTCTTGCCTACAACGCCTGTGGGCTTTGTGAGTCAACACCCGCCTAGCCTAACTGTGTGTGTCAAGTCAATCATTAAAAGGTGGGAGTTTCTCAAAACAGTAGGGGGTCTTCTTGCAGGTGTTCCCTCAGTCTCTTACCCCAGCTTTCGTGCGGCCGGTTTGCGGAAAATCGTTTCGAAGCTCTTCTGTCGAGCAGGAACGCTTGCAACGCAGGCTATTCAGGAACCCTTGGGCATTCTTCACCGATTGCATGTTATTTTGGAATTTCTTGAGATCCTAGGGGGGAGGGGGAGCTTTCAAGTAAAGTGTAGTGCGGGCTCAGGTTTACTTCAACGACCTTAGGAATAGCTCAGAAGATCTTCAAAAGCCTTCAGGACTCTCCAGGTTTCTTCAGACTAACTTCAGAAACTTTAGCTTTAAATGCTTCTACGTATGTTACAATTTTTGCACTTCCTGGTGTTAAATTTGAGCTGTACTGCCCTGTTGTAGTCAATTGTTGTTGTTCTAAAATTATACATACGTCTGTAAATTCAACAATGAAAGCAGATTTATTTCCTTTTTCAAAGGAAATGTAAACAGATTAACATGTGTTTTACCAAGTACTTAATTCCCCTTCCATAATAAATATATAGTTCATTAATCAAATTCATATCCTTCACATCCCTCTTTGATCAGTGGAAACTGCAAATTAACAAGTGATGCACAGAGTTGAAATATGATAGCTGCAAGACAGCGTAAATATGAAGGATTGGAATAAAACTTAAAATCTTAAAGTCTTTAGGCCCAGCATTTGCCCTCTCAATTTAATTTAATTTAATTTAATTTATTTATTTAATTTATTTGAACATGAATTCTGCATTTTGCTTTTGTTGTCCTTGCTTCACTCTCAGTAAATGTGCCATTGTTTAAAAAAGGTGGTATATTTACAGAAACAATATTTGGTACAAGATCCTGTATAACAAAACCTTTTTCTGCTAAGACCATATCTCCAGCAGTAAGGTGATTTGAAAATCCTGATTGCTGCACAATATACATACACTGCAATTGAATAACTATGCAAGATGAAGATTTGTGTAATTTTGTCTAACTTTCATCAACGTTATAAATATTTGGTCTTCAAAGCTGATTGATTGCACTCTCCAACCAGCAAAGTGATTGATGGATTGTTTAAATCTAACTGCATAATTGCTAACAATATGAAACACTTCCTTTGTTGGCAGCCTAGTTTCCATCTTCAAAACATCTTCACTCAATGTTGATACTGTGTAATGTTTTTGTACATAGTCTTCATTTTGGTCAATTATTTCCCTTTTTGCCTGCATGTTTTATGAGTCAAATGAGTCATGAGTCAATGAACTCACAGTCAATATAGCAATAATTTGTTGATTAAGCCCTCCTTTCAGTGATTAGGCCTAAGCACTCTCTGAAATTTAAGCTTTCATTTTATGGTTTAATTAACTGCAATAACTCGTTGACTCATTGACTCATTGACTCATAAATACTTGACACTCTTTTTGCCTGCTCCAAGTCTGCTTCCAGAATAACTTCTTTTCTTGTTGATTCACGTCTCTCCAAATTGTCAGAAGTGCCTCGTTCAAATTCTTCTTTCTTCCTTGCAGCTTCTTTTATTTCTTGTAGCGTCTGCTTTGACTTGATTTTCTTCTTTTTGGCTTTGCTTCTTCTGCAGGGAAAAGTTTGTTTTGATTCCACTCGAAAATCTTTGATTTTTTCTTAGTACTGTGCTAGAAGCCGAGGTTTTTTATCTTGCAGCTTCTATCTCATAAAAACATCTGCTAGCAGGGCAGCTCTCTGATCTGCCTGTTAATAAAGCAACACTCGGTGAGCATTAACAACCACACCAACAGCTCTCGAAGCTAATTTCTATCATCGAGTCAAATGTTAGTTCTTCGCTTCAGGGGAGGAGATTTTAAAGTCGGAGTACAAGAAAGGGCGCCTCAAAAACGATATGATTTATATAAGCTTAAGCTTATGTCAAATACAAGGTGTAACAAATAAACCCACTGGGAACTCGGAAAAATCCGAGCCCCAGATGGGATTCGAACCCACGACCCTCCGTGATCAAGTACGGATGCTCTAACCACTGAGCTACTGGAGACTCTATGCAACGCAAGGGTGAAATGTTGGGTATTTGACTCGAGCTGCATCACGCAGCCACAGAGTCAAATAACGACTGACAGCATAGTTCATAACTGCCTCGCTCAGTCACACATTAAGAGCATCATTGAAATACAGTTGCCTGTATTTCTGTGACCGATGCGGCCAACCAACCCCCAAAGTGAGCGAAAGTGAGACAATGATTAACATATATCAAATACAAGGTGTAACAAATGAACCCACTGGGAACTCGGAAAAATCCGAGCCCCAGATGGGATTCGAACCCACGACCCTCCGTGATCTAGTATGGATGCTCTAACCACTTAAGCTTATGGCCGGTTTACACGGTACGACTTCATTTGTCGGCCCGATTTATCGGCTCGACGACGTCGGAGCGCAAATCTTGCGTATATTTTCACACCCGATCAACGACCGATTCATGGAATGAAAATGGGTCCGATTCCAAACGTCTGTTGCACTGCAGCAAATTTTAATTTTGAAGCCGGGCCGACACTCGGAGAGAAACCGCCATGTCAATCAACGGGTATGCGAGTGGGTAATCAGGGGCACCCAACGAGAATGTACTTGAAAAGCACTTAAACATAGCATTGTTACACGTATTTTAGTATTTAAACGGTGGATATAGGCATATATTTATCCCCTAACAATTTTTTATCTCTTCGGATTTCCTAGCTGAAAGTCTGGTGATCCGAAAATTATAGGGATCAAAACTTACCTTTTCGAAAATTTCAGCCAGAAAAAAGGCTCTAGGTGACCTTTTTATGGTAAAAATCCGTTAAAAATGGGCAATCATACCATTTTTTAGATGTTCGAAAATCCTAGGAGAGGCAGGCAAGCAAGAAATTTTACAACAAATCTTCCGAAAATTCTAGATCCCAAATCGTCTTCCGAACACATATTTTCCGAAAATTGACGGTGGTGTCCCTGGGTAATGCGCAAAAATACTGAAAAAACTAGACGCTCCATGAGCGTAAACTGGGTTACCTGCGGTACGTGTTACATTATTAAATTATTTTGTAATGTAGTGTTCCGTTTTGAGGTTTTTACTTTTTAAAGCTTTGGTAATAAATTCAGTTCAAAGATAACAAAACACACTCTTGAGAGAAACTCACTCGTTTCTTCTTTAAAAGGACTATGTCACTTAAAATGTTATAATCAATGATTTGGAGTGCAGGGATGGCGCAGCGATGAGCGCACTCGATTTGAGTTGCGTTAATTGTTTATTTCAGTTTACAGTATCCCCAATTAGCGCTAGAACGACTAGACACTTGATAAGTTGCTTTCCTTTCCCTTTTTTCCAAAATTCCCAAAAATAGGATGAAACATTGCAAGAACCACTTAAAACTGTTGAGCGGCATAAAAAAAATACTGCAAAAGGAAAGAGACGCATGGATGGACATGAATGTACAAGATTGAAACGGGTTACATTCGGGTAATCTTGAAAAAAGTCACCTGGATAAAGGTCGTTTGTTTCTCAGAATCATTTCGTTTGTGATTTAACGATAATTTTATCGGTAAAGGAATTCCACATTACCATTTCCGAGTTTTAAACTCGTGAT
>NC_090875.1:35868688-35873688 GCF_036669935.1 Montipora foliosa
GTCCTCGAGTTTTCCAAACTTTCAGCCACTAGTCTACTCGATCAGCTACCTTTTCCAGAGCTTTTCCATCTTCCCGCTCACTTCTCTTTGAAGTTTCATGATGATTCGGAAATAAATGTGCCATTCTTTTGCCGGCCTGGAATTTTTTCCTCGGCGTTTTTGTCGCCATGCTATTTTAACTGATGCTTGAAAAATTTGTATGAAAGTCAAGTAGACTAGTGCACGACTGATAAAACCTCGCGAATATCAGTCGTGCAGTAGTCTACTTGACTTTCATAAATATTTTAAATCAATTTTGACTGATCACGATCTTCTCTGATCCAACGCTGTGCAAGACTTATCGTCCACGGTTTTTGCAAAGGTTTTAAAACCTCAACTTCACTAATGCTCGAAGTAATGCGTGACATATTACAGTCACGTTACCTGCGCAGTAACGTTGCGCACAAACAATTAGCGCGAACGTCCTTAATTGATAATAAACTAATGATGTTATTTTGTTGGCTAGCTAGAATTTGGAGAAGAATCTTATATGCAAATAAAAAATGAAATATTTAGGTGCTACTTAAAACGTGAATGTTCTTTGGTTTGCAGGAGGATCAATGAAAACTATGTTAACAATTATGACATATGCTTCAGGAAGTCTTCGGAAGCTTTTGTAGACAAGGTTAAAACATGGTATGATGACCAGGTAAGGATCTTAGCAGGGCTGTCATTAGGGGCTGTAACCTGTAACACCTGTTACGGCTGAGCCCAGTCAATATTACGGGTGATGGTCGCTGCTGAATGAATATTCATGGGGCAAAACAAATTGAAATTTATTTATAAACATTTACCTTCTAAAGAAAATATAATTGCTGCCTTGTGTTGTCTGTGTTCCTGATTCTAAGACGTTCCAAACATTTTCTGTAGAAAACCTTTGGAGAACACCCAGGATTGATCGTTGTTGGATTCTGACACTATTTTCAGCAACAAAATCATTATCAATGCACCGTACTTGATATAAATGCGATTCCGCTAGCCATTTTTCACGGTTCTGTGATGCATAACCATTTCCACATGGTTTATAGTAAATATCTTTATTCATTGTGAAGTTTTCCATTAAAAACAGCAAAAACGTTTATCATGACCAAATTTTAAAAAAGTTAAAATTACATTTGCCATTGCAAAATAGTGCAAAACGTTCGTTTTAGCCTCTAAATAACACGTTTTGTGAAAACTGCTATTTTGCAGTGTTTGCAGCAGTTTTCCAGTAAAAACAGCAAAAACGTTTATCGCTAGGTCACGCAATTATGTATGTATTTATGAGTCGTCAGAACAGGCCTTGATCCTAAGATCACAGGATCTCAAGGCAAGCACAACAACCAATGGGCCACACTGTCTCCATTCTCAAAAGCCTGGGGCTTCTTTGACACTTATTTTAAGAGTGGATAATTTTACAATTTTTCCTGTTCATCAACTTTCTTTTCATTGCTGGTCTATCAAAAGACAGCTGAACCTGTACATGAAGTTTATAACAGGATTCCCTATAAATTGTTATTACCTAACTAACAAAATGATTTTCTAATATTGACTAATACTAGTCATTGAATAATACTCTTCATTAGGAGAAATGGATGAGGGGTCAAATTAACAAGAGGTCTAACAGCAGTTCCCTTTGGCGACAGATGGGAAACATCATTGCTCAATATGATGGTATGTTAGCGATGGCAGTTTGTTGACGCACTGACCTTTTCAGGAGTGGCCAGGTTGAAATTGCCAGCCCAAGTGGTTAATAATTATTATCGCTTGCCCTTAGGTATTGATGAGATACGAAAAAAGTTAAATCACTGTTTGTTCTTTGCAAAATATTATCTTTACTGCCAAAAACTGACCAAAAAACAAATCGAACCTGATGACTTTAAGCACAGCATGTCTGTTCCAGGGGTGGGTGGGGGTGAGGTGTGATTAGGTCTGGGCAAGGGTTAGGGTTAAGGCCTAATCACCCAACATCTCGCACCCCCTACACCCCACCCCTGGAATAGACATGCCGTTTCAAGCAAGTTGTAGGTTCGCATCCTTTATGGGAACTCAAAACTTGTTGGAATCACCATGAAATTGCCCCAAATTCCACGGAAACACAAGTAACACAGAGTGGAGCCCCATACATCTTGAACTGTAATGCACGATCATATCGTTACATTCCTTTACAAACTCCTATATTTTATGCTGGTTTGCAGCCCCCAAAGGAGCTTGGGCTACCTGTGTTACTACCACTTAAAAGAAGAGTTATGATTATAATTTAAGGCACATTTTTGTTTGTTTTACATATTTGTTTATTTTTGTAATGACAATCATTTGCATTGATATCATTTTAATGTAGGTCTGATTGCTGGTTACACAGATCACCCAGCCACCGAAAAGGTATGTACAGCGTTCTTCTAACACTTTGCTCATGCGTATAATTCCTCATGAAGGGCACTGAGGTCTTGGGTCGAACGCCCCACAGAGCAGAACATCTGAGGTACTTACCATTCTACCAAATATTCCGGAAATTTCGGTTGGAAGTCAAATGGAACGCTCCATTTCGGGTCGGTCTGACCGGAATATTTGGAACCACCTTTGAAGGTAATCCTGACCGGTCTAACCGAAATTTCACCACATTCTTGTTTCCAGTCCCACTCTTCTGTCTTATGCTCACAGCAAGCTCCTTGGTTGGTTCAGAACTCATGCTAGCGCGTGGTGACTTGGGGTGGGTTTGTTCGTCCAGAAAGTACCGTTCCATTCGACAAACGGAATTTCCGAAATTTCAAAGTGATTTTCTTGTAGAATGGTAAGCGCCCCTTGTCTAACAAATCAATTAATAGACGAAAGAAAATGTTTAACATTATTGACTGACTGGAATTGACTTCAATTTGACTCCTTTGACATGTTTCTTCTCAAATGGGGAAGATGTCCGTCGTCGTTTCTTTTCTCCCCCTCGCTTTTACCTGTACAAAGAAATTACTGTAATTTCTTTGAGATAGTTACGCCCCCCTCTCTCTCTGCTCCCTCATAATCATAATCACTTTACAGCGACAATAATCGCTTAAACAGCGACAATAATCTAGGCAATTGCTTAAATTATCCAGATAGGTGTGAGTATCACTTAATTTAGTACTTAAGCTCACGTGTATGACATTCCTGACAACTTACTGACGAGGTATGAAATGTAGTTGACACAAAATGCTATATTCGTATTTAATTTTTGCCGAATTATCTGAAGACGCCGTCTCCAAAACTTGAAAAAACTGGCCAGTTTTTCAAGTTTCAATCTATTTCCATCCTCTCCATCCTTGGCTTCCAGCAGCAGAGAATAGCTTCAGTGCACTTCAATCGTTATTGGCAACAAAGCCACAGCATTGATGCAAAGACATCTGAAGTGTTTTGGAAGTTTTACTAAAATAGCGTGACACTTTAAATATCACTTTTCCTTGTTGTTTCTCGCTATTGCGTCGTCTCTTTTCTCTTTCTCGACTCTAAAGGTGATGAGCTGTGCGACATTTGCTTCTTGCTTCTTGCTCTCTTTCATGAGTCAGGCCAGCTATGCGTCGCCTTCTTTTTCGTTCTCTCTCTTTCCATGTTTGGCCACGTGATAACTGTTTTGCTGTCTTCATTTTTTTTTACTCGAATGCTGTTGCATGCATATGATGCAACGGCCCGCCCAATAAATACAAATGACAGCACAAAATTAACCCCTTTGTCTTTGATTGCCAGCGTACTGCCGGCTACTTACATGCCTACATATTTAATAATCTTTGAAGTCGTGAGACTATACAGGATACTAAAATAGTCAGCGACGAAATAGAAAAGGGGGCAAAAATCAGTAAATACTTAAATTAAATTACTTACAACATATAAATATTTACATAGTGTTGCAATATTGTCTTATTGTTGGCAAATTATTCGCTTGGAAGGCAGTAACAGACTCAGCATTAACAGCAGGCATGAGAAGGCTATTCCAGAGAGGGATGACAACTGGGAAAAACTGAAGGAGAACTTATATGCATTAGTGCAGGCATAGATATGTCTGAACTTATGAGGGTGGTTGGAGCGATTGCTTCTATGAGCTAAAGTGACAGATGCTGGAAATGTTAAGTGAGTCTTCTGCGCGGCTTTCTACATCATGGCAGCGGCACTTAGTAGACTTTCTCAAAGCCCGTGTGCGCTAGTGTTCGTCGCTCGTCTCGGGACTTCGTCCCTCGCTTTCGCTCGGTCGCTCTCTTTCGCAGTAGACTTGTTGCAAGTCTAGGCACTTAGATGCCGACGAACTTCAAGATTGTCCCAGCCAAGCTATTGTTGCATAGAAGTTACACTGGAAAACTGTGAATGGTCGGGATAGACAAATCTTATAGCCAGTTAGAGTTTAAAACTCTTGTTTAACCACAGCATCATTCTGTTTGGATTTAGACATGTTAAACTGTCTTGACCCCGGAAAAAAGAAAGAAAAAGAAAGGTAGTCGTTCTAGCGCTGAAGTACAAATCGGGGACATTGTAAACTAAAATCAACAATTAACGCAAATAAAGTCAAATGTTGGTTTTTGAGGAGAGGGGAAAACTGGAGTACCCGGAGAAAAACCTCTCGGTGCAGAGTAGAGAACCAACAAACTAAACCCACATATGACGCCGAGTCTGGGAATCGAACCCGGGCCTCGTTGGTGGGAGGCAAGTGCTCTCACCACTGCGCCATCCCTGCACCACAAACCATAATTTCCAAGTATCACAGGAATGTGTGATAATGTACAAAGATGCAGACTTTGAACGAAGAGCATAGAAATAATGGAAATTAAAGTTGTGGCCTGTCGACGCCCACAAAATTAATTAGAGTTTATTCAATTTCATAGAGAGTTTATTTCCGTCAATTTTCTTTTTTCTTCAAGGCTTTAACCAAGTTTGCTTTTCAAGTCTTTAATGGAATAGGAGATTTCTTAACGATCGCAGATGTCCTAAATCCTAAAGGGGTCCCTGACTGGAATAAAATGGCC
>NC_090875.1:35883688-35886188 GCF_036669935.1 Montipora foliosa
GTCAGCGGGAGGTGACGCCGAACGGTTCAATTGACCGTAACAATGTTGGTTTTATGTTTCAGGAACTTACAACAATCAGTACATGCTATTGGATTTGAAGAAAGTGGAATTGAAGAGAACTTTGAAAGACGGAGCACTATGGATAGTAGAACAGATACCGGGGTAAATGTTTCAGTTCTCTCGAACGCATTCCATTCTTTGGTGTGTGTTTCTTAAGGTACTGCTACGCTGAAGGGGGAGGGGGGGGGGGGGGGGTTGCGTTTAGGATAAGTGTTCTAAATTTTTCCTCTTCAAATATCCCACCTAGCGAATTCAAGTGGCCACTTTCGTCTCTCAAGGGTGTTTAGATGGATTGAATTTACGCGACTGTTTCACCGGCAATGTTATGTTACCTTGTAAAACATGGATGATCGATGAACTAGGACTAATCCCACTTGAGTTAAGTGCGTTCGACTATAACGAAGAGCATATGGAATACGAGGTCACAATTGCGCATTCTCTCATTCCCAAAGATTCGCATGGATTTGCATGAGATTGAGGTGAAGTTCTCCAGATACATAGATAGATGTCCCAACATGGCGGGCAAAATGTGAACTAGACTGGCATTGTCCAATACCCCCGTGGATGATTTCGACGAACGTGATTAGTCTACGTTCTCTTTCGTCAGACGCAGAACGCGTCATAAATCTGACGTAAGAGGTTACCATAGCAACAAAGAGTCATGGATTAGGAGATTGCATGCTGTATAACGACGACCACAACCACAGGGTGCTTAAGCAAGGAAGACGACGACGGCCGCGAGAACGCAACATAACAAAAAAAAACAATAGATCTGCACGCTCTGCACATGGGTTTTGCATTTTGATACATTTCTTTGCCGTTCTCGCCTTGACAACGACCTGAAATGATCAAATTTGAGGTCATTTTTGAGGACGAGATCACCTGACGATAGATTTTCAATTTCTCTTTAAATATCCACACCGTTCTCACCAATTTAAATCTTCCTAAGCCGAGCGACTCGGAGTAATCGCAAAATTATTACAGTAACGGGAAATAGTATTTTTAGACAACGTTCTCGTAGTAAATCATGGCCTTTTGGATAGTTGAAAATTTTGCCACTCGCCACAAGCTGCTTTGTGTGATTATACGGTATAAGAGCTGAAAACCGAGATTTAGCGAGCGAACCAGAACACCAGAACGCAATATGCCGGTTTGAAATTTTAATAACAATGTTTTATGTTACTTAACAGGTTGGTGGTCAGCAGTGATCAAACTGAAATCCTAAGAGCAGGGTATTGGCCATCTTATAATGTCCCTTTCCATGAACAGGTCAGTGCTTGCTTCCTTCCCTGTGGGGAGGGGTGGGGAGAGAAGTGAAAGTGGGCTCTGAAAAACTGGCTTGGCATTATGGCAGGCTTTGCGTTCGAACCCGATGTTGGCTGCACCTGTATTGTTTTAGGGCTTATTCCCGCTGTTAACTTTCTTTTTCTATTTTTTTCAAACCAATCCTGTGATGTGTAGAGCATAGTACAGGTCGGCCGGAGATCTGACGTTTCATCGAGTTATTTTCCATGTACGGTATATTTATGCCATGCATTTGCAGGATTTTTTGCTAAAGGATCTCATGAGGTCGATCGCAAAACGCAATCATTTGTGATATAGACAATTGAAACTGACACAGTTCATCAAGCGATTTAAGTGGACTACCAGATCGTCAAAAATTGATACAGTTCAAGCGTTAGCCCTTCCTCAGAGCGAATCTGACGCTAGTACTTACGACACCAGTTTTTGATTCTTACTACAATGGCCAATTTACTTAAATTTATCAACAGAGATGAGTAATGAAGTGAAGCTATGATCCTCACAGTTATGAACGCACTTTTAGCAATTGCGTAGAGAAGCCTGCAAAATTCAGGACTTCAACGGGGTTTGAACCCGTGACCTCACGATGCCGGTGCGACCCTCTGACGCTTTGAAACTACTGATGATGGGAGCTGGTCATTTGCGGGTTGAAATGTTCCCGTGATGAATGAAACAATAAACATAACATATAATCATATATTGAACTGCAGCTATGAAATCAAGTGAAGCTAAATGTCGAATTTCAGTGACCACAAACTTCTCATAATTTTAAGAGTGAATTAGATAAAAGTGTTCCTACAGCTTGGGTGAGCTCCCCAGCACAGTAATAAATGAGTCTAATTTTAGAATACTCGTTCCCGCGAAAAAAAAAAAACGTTGCAGAAGCAGTCACGCGTGACATGCCTTCTCGTTATGGCCCTTTGGTTGTTTTCGCGCGTTAAGTGTATCTAAAAATAATTCCATGGGCAAGGCCGCAAATTGATAGACAAACATTCCCATCTCATTCGCTCTTGATGATTTCTATTACCGGAAAGAACTTCGAATTTTTAGTTCGGATTAATTCGAGTAACCTTTTTGTCTCAACAGATTTACAATCTCAGTGGCTATCCTGATTTTGTGAAGAAACATGGATTATTGT
>NC_090875.1:35891188-35926188 GCF_036669935.1 Montipora foliosa
CAAAGTGTAAAAGGTGGCATAAAGCAAGTGTTTCAAGAGCAATAGACATTGTTTTATGGCTACAAACGTGAAGAATGTGGCGACGGGAAAAAAAATTTTTTCTGCAAGCCGCAACGCGGCTTATGATGTGCACAGACTTCATGCTGAACATCATCAAGTGTCCTCGTCCATCAGACTGCACCTAAACAAACAATGGTTGCGGTCACACTTGAGAGAGACACAGTGTAACACTACTGTTGACACTACTGTAGTGTCAACTGTCTGGTGTTGTGAATCCTTAGGGGAACACTGAACAAAATGACTTTATTTAACACTAGTGCTAACTACCCGAATGCGACCGCAACCAATGTAGGATGTGAAATCTTGTACACTCAAATATGAAGTTCTTATTGAGCACAACTCATAGCCAGCCTTGAAGATTGGTGCTCGTGAAAAAATCGCTTTAGTATCGTATTTATCCCGCTCCATTCTCCCTGTGTAATGTCTTTGGTTTGTTGTGTTTTCCTAGGTGACGGATTATTCAATGGCGAAGTCCTTAATGGCCGACGCCATTAGTGGTCCTACATATCAGGTAACGTGAAAAGTTGACACAAAAGCTGATACTGAATGAGAAACAATTTTTGGATAGCCTGTAGCGCAGGCGTTTTTTGATTAACGCTCGAACTTTCGTCGAAAGGCTGCAATATAGGAAGCGCAGCAAAAAGAGGTCGGGACTAGTGAAGAAGGGGTAGTCCTACTCTAGTGTTCTTTTCCCAAACCCATTCTCCCCTCCCCTGACACCATTTTTAGCTGGCGGATCACACCGATCAGAGAAACAGCTGTAAAAGCTGGTTTATTCAAAGAATGTCTTATTACTGAGTTAAAATTTGTCGCACTACACCCTTACAGTCCTAATAGTGTTTTCACTCATGTGACCAGTAGCCGTATTTGCATACCAAAAGAAGAGAGGAAGAATTTTCATAAACATAGAGTTTAATTCCCAAGGTCCAGCATGGCCGCGGTGACGTCACGTGAGCACACTGCATTGAGATGTATCTAGGTAGTTTCCAGATATCAGCATGGATTTCATAATCGTCCCAGTATAACCGTGTGAAGACGAATACAGCCTTTGTGAACAATTAACGTAATAGGGAATAGTGTATTCAAAACAATAACTAAATAAATTGTATATAAGTGAAATCATTTGTAGGATTTTAGTCTCTTCTACTCATCCTCACATCATACATGGACTTATTTTATGGCAAGAAATTCTTCTCTATTTCCTTTCGTTTCGTTCAAGGGTTTACCAGTGTTTTGCTGGAGCAATTTCACATTTCCAAACAAGCACGTCGGTTTGGTAAGTTACACACGAGTTGCTTCGTCGCGAGATGTTTTGATGATTTTTTTCATCATTTATTTCTTCAACCTCCTCCCCAGGGTATTCTCGGCTTTCAATTTGTCATGTTGGAAGCCGAGAAGACCCTGGGGACGAGCCGCAGCTATTACAACTTCTCTTGGCAGTCTTGCGATTGGCTCAGAAAACAATGGACCAAAGCAAACAAACAACCAGTCAACAGTTAGGGGTCCACAGGCAGGCTGAAATTTGCTCTATGCCAAAAAGCCCAAAATATTGTGAATGCCATTGGCTTTTTGCTAGCCTGCAAGCAGGCTCTTCCGCTGAAAATGGCGCGCGCTCGAAATATCCTCTTCCGTTAGTCACCAAGCCCTTATATTTCGAGCGCGCGCCATTTTCAACGGAAGAGCCTGCTTGCAGGCTAGCTTTTTACAAAATATCAATAAAACTTGTGATTTAAGCTTATTTCTCGACAGGTGAAATAAGCTTGAAAAAGAACATTTCCATGGTTTTATGAAAAGTAGCAAACAAATGCTAACCAAAGTACAAACAAGCATGACTTATTTATAACTGACCGTTTTCACAGATGCTGTCTTGTCATGATTATTTGAAATATTCTTCCATTTTATGTAGCCCACTCATGCATCTATTTGTTACCTTTGCCGTCATGAGTCCTTTCGTTCCCCGATGATATCTCGATCGTTGGCCAATTTGTCCTTGTCTCGTTGCGTTAGATAACTTACCTTAAAAATACCTCTTACTAATCGAGTTCGAGGGCCGTACTATAAATTACGGCCCGCGTTTTCCCCCGTAATTTACAGTGCGAACAAGTAAGATATTTATTATATCTCTGCACAGGTGCCCCAAGCTCAGTGTGAGAATGGCCGACAAAAATATAAGGGATTTTGTATGGGAATCCCTATAAAAAACTTAAGAAAATTATAGGCATAAAAATCTTAATTAGAAAGCCTAACCTTATTGCCATTGTAGGTAGCTTCCTTCCTGTGTGGTTATTTTCCAGATCCGATGCGATTTGAGCCATTTTTCAAAATCTCGGTTGTCAACGGTATAATAAAATCCTAAGTGGGATTGTATTATAACCGTTAACAACCCAGTAATTGAAAAATGGCTTAAATCGCGTATAATCTGGAAGATAACCATACAGGAAGGAAGCTACCCACAATGGCAATAAGGATAGGCTTCTTAATTGAGAATTTGTTTCATATAATTATCTTCTTAAGCTTTTTATCGGGATTCCCATGCAAATCCTTATATTTCTGTCGGCCATGCTCACATTGAGCTTGGGGTGCCTGTGATCTCTGTGGTAATTATCCGCGCGGGAAAGGAAACCAGAAGGTGCAATCGCCATAAAGATCTGATGAACGATAAAAAGTCTTGGCTTTTTAAAGTACTTGCTGCAAGATTCAAACAATTTTACACGTTTATGCAACAGAAAAACTTGCTAGAGAATGTTTTATTGAAATTTCAAATTTAACGGGCCATACTGAGCTAGCCCTCTGCTGCCTTACTGTAGAATACGGCCCTCTAATTTAACCAATCACAGCGCGCGTACTATCTTAGGAGATAATAATCAAGTATAAATCAGTCATAATCTTCCTTGTTTCTGTTATTTTTCAGCCTGACTGTTATAACTTTGATTTTGTGACACTGAAACCAACGATATGAAGGCTGCATGGCGGCGTGGATTCTTAACGGGAAACATTTTGAATTCAAATTCTTCTTTACATAAAAATAGAATCTTAAAATGGTGTCGAAAATTTTTTAGACAAATGACTACAATCATAGACAAAAGTAGTTGGGAAAGGTAGTAAATGAACCACACTAGAGCTGTATTTCAAACTGCTTCTGTTAAAGCTCAAAAGAAATAGTTTCACTTTCTCTTACATAGCCCCCCTCCCCCCTATTCAATGTTGGAAGGTAAGTCAACAATTTTCCACTGAAACCATTCAGTTTTGCACAACATTGAAGGAGGGGGGAGGGGAGAGAAGCAATGAAGACTTCAAAAGTGCTAACCTTCCCAACAGTTTTGTCTGGGATTGTATGAGAGTAGGAAATCTGCTTTGAACGCTTATAACTCTCGTAGTATTTGACATGTGGCTTCCATTTCTTATTCTGGACATGTTCTTATAATGTACTTTCCAGTGCGTAAATAAAATCTCACAATACTGATATTTGGTTAAAATCATCGTTTTATGATTACGTCCGCCATTGTAAGAGTTTAGTTCCTGAACTCGTTTGACCTTTCAAGACCAGCTTTTTGGCTTTAATTAACTATCATTTAGTCTCCTCCCCTTTCTGTTCATTTACGAAGGAATTTTCATCATGTTATTTGCTTTACAATTTAATACCATTGAGACACTAATGCAACATGACGTCCTAACACATGTATGAAAGTTGAAAACTTGCCTTATTGTTAAACAGATAAACGCCTAAAATTCATGATAACATGGCAAAAAGCAGTTAAATGTTAAAGCAAGCACTAATTGTGTTTGTTTTTCAAAGGCAATGTAAACGCTAAGAAAAAAGTCGTCTTTCCAATTTAAGACCACGCCCAGAATTTTCAGACAATCATAGACAAAAGTAGTTGGGAAAGTTATGTAAATGAACCACACTAGAGCTGTATTTCAACGTGCTTCTGTTAAAGCTAAAAAAAAATAGTTTCACTTTCTCTTACATAGCCCCCCTCCCCCCTATTCAATGTTGGAAGGTAAGTCAACAATTTTCCACTGAAACCATTCAGTTTTGCACAACATTGAACGAGGGGGGAGGGGAGAGAAGCAATGAAGACTTCAAAAGTGCTAACCTTCCCAACAGTTTTGTCTGGGATTGTAGATAGTTTTACCACAATTGCTTGTAATTTCGCAATCTGATTGGCAAAATTGCCGTTTCCGATAAGAGTCTAGACAACGCTGTACGCGTCAATTTGACACGCAATGTAATAGCCAATCAGGAACGCCCATTTTGGGAAATAAGCCAATCATATTGCAAGAAAGTTTTAGACAGCGCTTGCTTTTTCTTTGTGTCGTGATTTGGTCACGCTCTGAAATAAAAGCTTTCTTTGGCGTTGAATATTGTGGTAAAAAACAAATCGAAAGTGGTTCAGCGTTGTCTGTACTCTTATCGACAACGATGTTCGTCTGCGCAGAGGCCAAAATTTCTTGTGGACTCACTCGGCGACCACTGTGATGACGAATATCGTTGTCGATAAGAGTACCGACAACGCTGAACCACTTTCGACTTGTTAATTTTTTTTTTGAAAACTGAGAAGCGCGGAAGGTCGCGGAACAATGAAATTTGTTTAGTAAGGACCCTTACCTTTTGTCAGAACTGGCCGGCCAGACCCGTCGGGTTTCAAAGAAAATGCGACAATTTGAAGGAACACTTGCATGATTATCCCTCATATTCTTCTGGAGAAGTATATGTCATCCTCGGAGTTTGTGAGTTTGTCCTTCCAAATGCCCGGTCTGGCCAGTCAGTTCTGTCAAAAGGAAATACGCTCTGTCTCGGTTGGCAAATATTTACCTTCTTCGTTGGCCAGAATCCGATTGAATCTGATTGGCTAATGGCTGGCTCGTAACCTGTCCACCCTTTTACAATATCAGCCACAGTACGAAATTTTTCCGGGCAAATTGAATTGAGGAAAAGAGGAAGAAACCTCCAACGAAACAACGGCTTTGAAACAAACGACAGCTTTCAAACGAAAAGAAAATAGGCTATTTACTGGTCTTGGTTGGTCCGTGTGGGAAAAAAAACTAACTTTGTTTTGAGACAGTGGGGCCTTCGGCCTCAGGGTCGTACTCTAAGACCTTGGGCACAGTTTATCCCATACAGAAACTAGTTTTTATTCAAGACAATGTCTACAGAAATCTCAACTCAGAAGATATTTCTTTGGATAGAAATAATACAGCAATGCTTTGGGTGAAGTTTCAGTGGAGAGCGCTTCCGTGCAATCTCGATCTTTCACCTTTTTACGACTTTACGCTTTTCAAGCCCCTATTGGTCTTATTGTTCGCAAAGAAATATTTCGTGACAAGTGAAGCAAATACTATGCACAACTTAAACGAAGAAACACATCGACAGCACGGACAAAAAAGATCTCTTCCGTCGTATCGATGGTCTGTGTCATGTTAAGCCAGTATCACGTCTCTGTTAAAGATCTTGCTAAGAAGAACCGAAGAAATAGTCCTTTTTGCAGATACGGCGGCCATTTCGATTTCTGTTGTTTCAAATAGCTATTATGGGATGCCCAGGGCGCAAATACATATTAATTGCCCCCAGAGCATCCCATAATGTCTTTCGAAACAACAGAAATCAAAATGGCCACCGTATCTGCGAAAAGGTCTATGTCATGCCAATCATCATGCTCTCCCCAGGTTCTGTCATAAGACGCTCTCTCCAAGGGACCACCCGCTGACCAAAAAGCCGGATGACTGGGTACGAGATTGGCACCTTGCTTCTTAATGATGACAAAACCCAAAACACAAAAACAGAAGCCAAAAGGAAACACCTCATTGGTATTACTGTGTATTCTCAACAATAACAAAAAACTATTGGCTCAACTAATCAAAGCAAAGAAAAACAGGCTCAAAACAACAGCTTACGCAGAACAACACCAGACATTCTATTTCCTTTTTATCATTACATCCAATCAATTGCTTAAATTTTAAATACTCCAACAAATCGACCCCCGTAAATCTCCTATAAATCTCCAAAGTCAAAGGTAAAACCGTGAAATTTACATGGCTTTTTTACAAACTTAGCACTGGTCCTACTTCCTACTTTATGGTTGGGATCAAGACAGGTAATGAGAAATAAAGCAGCTCAAGGTGTGATCTTGATATAACATCAAAATCTCATGACTGCCCAAAAACGAAATCTGAGGTACTAGTTAGGAGAATGAAATATTCGATCTTGGGAATAAAAAGGTTAAGAGGTCAAAGGAAAAGACGCATTCCTGGTTCATTTACAGCATAATTTTTGTACTCTATCAGACGCCCTAAAAGAAGCTCTTCTTGCTGTATGATTGGGCAGTTTACACACCAAAGAATACATATTTATTGAAAGGGTCACAGCCCTGGGATTCTAGCTGTAAATGAATATAATTCTTATTCAATTAGAATAACTTTAGACCAGCCCCAAATAACTATGTAATAATTCCAAACTAGAAGGAAACATCGTGCGCAAAGTTGTAGTTCTTAATACTGGATTAAATGAAAATCGAAATTGACCAACGTCGTTACCAGGGCTTTTCTTCACCGAGAGTAGGGAGGGCGGGTGGGCGAAGGAAAGCCCTAGAAATGAGTTTGAAAAGTGACCATGAAGCACTGTTTTTTTACCAATAGGTTAAGACTCCAGCCTGCAATTGTAAAGAGTTGCAAAACTAAGGAACTAAATCACATTTTAATTGCCCGTTTCGCGAAAGCCCCGACAACTTTAAGAGTCCGAAAAGCCATTTGTGAAACGGCCATCGACTAGTTTTTCAAAGATCATCCTTTAGCATGTTTCCAAGATACTTAAAAACAAAATAACAGTGAAAAATGATGACTTGAAACCTCTCCCGTCAAGACACAAGGAGGGGATTGTGACTCCCGAAAAGTTTCGGGACTCTCGGGAAACGAGCACCTGGCAATTAAGACGGTAAGTTAGCGTGGAAATGGTATTTATCACTTCCTTTCGGGTCTTTTCAATCGGGTGACAAAAACGCAATTTCTTTTTCTTCTCGTTTTTGGCAAAGAATGTGTGCTTTTTCTTTAACAACGCGATTGGATAAATCTCGAAAAGGTTCATTTCTACAATTTGTTTACATTTTTACGAGTTAAAGTCCTTGTTACTCAAGCTTACATTCCTAAATATGCAAATGAGGCAGAGTACTAGCTTATGCTATATAACTGGCCGATGATTGTTACAGCATTCCTGCAGCTTTTTCTTAGTGTGGTAGGCTTAGCGTCGATTTAGTTGAAGTCATCATCGTGTGCTTCTTTGCCCGTCTCAAGGTGCACCGAATCAAAGTACTCCTCCTCATCGTCATCAAATGTCACTTTCTCCTAGGAAAAAACAATAAACACTATAGAAAACGCCCAAATATTCTTTTGCTTTAATCACAGTATTTTCGAGTTTATGTAACTTGATCATTTCCCAGTTGGGTATCTATTCGCTTGTGAGTAATATATTGTATTATTTATTGGTTCAACTTCAACTCACAAGTGACCAGCTCCAACCAGTGCAGCGCAATCGCAGAGTAAAATAAAAGCAATGAGGTTTCTATCAAAACAGCCTCACTTTCATTCATAGGCCAGGTAACTAAGCACATTAAAGATACTATATATTTCAGTGCTGCTTATATCCAGGAGCAATCGATTCTGGGTCGTGCGAGTCACGTCGATTCCATAAAGGATACGTGATATTGTCTCGGCTTGGCATCAATGGTCGGTTAATATCTTCCTTTTACTGTATTACTGTGCGTATTTGTTTGCATTACCTTTCTCTTTCCGCCGCTAGCCATATCTCGGATTTTCTTGAGAATCTTTTTGCCACGGTCCTGCCCAATCCTGAATTGAACCTGCGTACATTGCATTGAAAAGCAAGCAGTCAATTCACCGTCTGATAATAGATATTTTTTTTGCAAAAAACTTCAATAAGATTTTCCGTTTCGCCACCTTGTTGAGTGTTAAAGAGAAACTCCTCCCAAACAACGAAATAACTTCCTTCGCAAGCACTAAGTTAAAGTGCCTATCACCTCAACACACTTTTTCAATATATTTATTCTCCGAAATCATCCCAAATACATGGTGTTGTTTTTAGAACATTTAGATTGAAATTTCACTCTTTCATTGGCTTTGAAAAATGGGAAAAGTGGTCATACCGTGATTAATAACCGAGCAATGAAAGGGAATGGGTCCGATACCGGGTTGATGTCACAAATTAATTTGCATCGCTGTTTTCAAAGAACTGCCTCAATGCAAATTAATTTGTGACGTCAACCCGGTATCGAACCCATTCTCCTTCATTGCTCGGTTATGGATCAAAGTATGATCACTTTTCTTGTTTTTGAAAGCCAATAAAAGAGTGAAATTTCAATCAAAAGGTTCTATAAACAACACCATGTATTTGGGATGATTTCGGAGAATAAATAAAGCGGAAAAGTGTGTTGAGGTGATAGGCACTTTAAGCCCCGCAAATGGCATTTTAAATTGGTCTTGAAAAGCCCCGAGGGAACTGACTCTTAAGTGTACTTTACTCATTTCACGTCACCCTGGGAAGCGTCAAATTGAGTGTCGCAGCAGATTGCTCTCGATGATGTCTCTCATTATTTTAAGCGATGTCTCATGCGTTTCCGTTTAAAAGTAATCACGTCATTACCTCTTCATCATCTTCTTCATCTTCGTCCACAACACACCTCTCCACCGCAGGTAGTTCGCCTGGCTTATCACTGCTATTCTGTACAAGGCGATGATACTTGTATGTCAGCCTATAAAGATAAAACAGGATTAAAAAGACTGACAAAAAAGCACAATGAACTTAAGGGATGGTTTTTACGATCGACGAATAGACCAAGCAAAATGAGCAACCTCAGAAGGGTTTTTTACTACCGGTACCTTTTGCTAGAAACAAAAGCACTCGATTACTTAATTATACTTTCATTGTAAGTATCGACCAACCTAAGACTAAACTCTGTCAGGTTCTCATGCAAAGAATAACAAAAAAAATTGCTAAGTATAACCGTAAGCGCCCAAGTGTCAACTCCAGCGTGGGCTATTTCCAAGTTAAACGGAAACTGAAAAGGAGGGGGGGAGGGGGTCTCGTACCCGTACAATCAAAAGGCCTTGGGACAAAAGGGACAAGTGGCCAAGTGGCCAACTGATGGATACAGCGAGTTCACATACTTCCTATTCTTGTACCACAGTCCAAACATGGTGCAAATCATGAGAACAAGAAGAGCAGCGATCACAGCAATACCAATCTGCAACACAACAAACAATAATTACTTGTATCGTATTAACGTTTCCTGTGTAAGAGTCTTTGACTGTCATGCGCAGAAGAGCGAGTTGTTTACAGCATGGGACTCTTTAGATACGAACTCTGTGCACTTTGGGTATAGCACTATAGAAGGAAAATAATTGTCACCTGAAGGGAGCATAAGCACGTGACGTTTTTGAGCCACTGACGGAAACCGGAGGTAAGCTGTTTGCCTTTTTAACTTGCCTTGACACTACCACATCATCTATTTTTAAGTATCTTTTCACTATCAAAGACTATTGTTTTACAAACCTGGGAGAGACTACTGTGCTCGCGTGCGAAATGTTCACTTCCGGTTTTGTGTCCGTGGATAAAAAAGGCCCCAAGTGAAATGGCGTTGGCCCTTTACAAAACGGAGAGTTGGATCGCACACATGGCCGCACACATGGCCACACACTGGCCACATTCACAGCAAGTAAAGAGACGAAAAAACGACACACACCTTGAAGTTTTTCATGGCTGCGCCAATCGATTGCTCAAGAATGCTGCACTCGGTTACCATTGGATCAGGCTTCTTGACTCCATCACGGCACAATCTGAAAACGAAACACAGGGACACAGTTGAATTGGAACGAATCGACACCGTCAATGATTTATTACAGGAAAAAAGTTACTTCAAACTGAACTTATGAAGCAAAGCTAGAGAAATGGGACGAACAGGTCATGAAAAGCTATACAATGGTAATCAGCTTCATTATGATAATGTATGCAGTACAAGCAGCTTGGGGCAGTTGGTTGAGCATCAGATCACCGTGCGGAGGTCACGGGTTCCGAAAAACTGCGGCCGGACTAACACTCAGGATCTTTCAAAAACTGAGGAAAGAGTGCTGCCTTTGCAATGAAATCCGCAATTGGTTAGACTTTCAAGTCTTCTCGGATAAGGACTAGAAACTGTAGGTCCTGTCTCACAACCCTTCAATGTTCATAATCCTATACAAGACTATCCAAATGATACGACCCGAAAATGTCTCGATCCGTTCAAATCGAGAACACGTCAACACCAATAAACTCATTTGTCAACCCAACGAATGCGTTTCATTTTGAGAGGTGATCATGCGGCTTTATTCCACGAATCGAACGACCCGTAGGATTCGCGAACCAATTTCACGACGCGAGCAGATTCGACGACGTCCGTGCCGTATCAACAAATAAGAAAAAAACATCAGAAAAACTCAGTAAGATGTCATCTCAACTAATCCATCTCATTATTAGAGATCACCAAGCCACTTCATCCCACGAATCGAGCGACACGATTCAAACAAATTCTCGGTTTTCACATGACGTCACGACCGCCATGTTGGTGCCCCTAAACAAAGAAAAGGCGGCCATGTTGGTGCCCCGACCAAATCCTCCGGGAATTTAACTCTATTATTATACAAACGCTTCCTTTTGTTTTCGTTGAAAAACATGGCTGTTGATCACGTGAGTGAAAACCAGCAATTCGAAGACGGGATGCAAGGCCCTTTTAAGACTATTAACCATTCCGGGTATTTGACAAACCTCTAAAACCCTGTGGGACGTCAACGCACTAACTACCAGAAACATTTTTCCCTCGAAGGAACCTGTAATTACTTGATGGCAACTTTCTTCAGAAGAGCTGACAAAGCACTGATTAACGCATTTTGATAAGTCATACTCACTTTGGCTCATTCCAAACGTAAGTAGTGGTTTTATTTCCTCCCTAGAGAAGATCAATGCAAGTTTCGTTAATCATAACAGAAAATACTTTTCCTATGTAGTGTTCGTCCCAATGAAATAAGTCTAAGAAAAAGTGTACAAGGAAGCCAGGTCACTCTTAGACTACGAGTCGCTTTGCAGGAGAATGTGCTTCGCTAGTCGAAGTGCACGTGACCCCTAAATGTAAGCATACGTTTGTCACGCGATCCAGCCCTACTGCAGGTTTCCTATCATCTGGCCTTCTAAAATGACCGCTGGAACCTCCACTCTTACTACAGAATAAGTTTAGGTGCAGGAAATAATGCTTCCAAAACAAATTGTTTTAAAGAAGTGTTTATATCAGGAAAAATAAATTCTAAAATCAGACTGAACTGATTAGAGTGTAATGTGAAGTGCTCAGTATCTATACATATGAAACACGCGGGCATTAGCCCTACGAATGGAAATGGACCCACACAAGGACAGAGAAAAACTCTGCCCAGGGTGGGAATTGAACCCACGACCTTCGGGTTACATACATCACCGCTGCTCTACCGAAGGAGCTACAAGGTCAGACGGGAGCCTTTTTTCACTTTTAAATTTCGCGGGCACCGCCATCTTAAGACGTGATAGGGTTGCCCTATTGTTCTGACACAAAGATCTTTTGTGTAATAACAAAGAGCAACCGCAACACGACACACTTATTCAAGATGGCGGCACCCGAAAAATTTGAAAACAAAAATTTACGATTCTAAAACTTATTTATTTCGGGTGTTATTTATTTGTGTCAAGGTTATTTCCTGTAATTTAACGTTATTTTTTGTTGAAGTGAAGGTTCCCTCGAAGTCACTGACACGTCTTTTGACGACAATAGATGATGCGCGAGTCAAAGATGCAGTGGAAACCAACGCTGTTTTCATCATCGGCCGCTCAACCGTGAACGTATAGGCGCCAATTACGGCATCACACTTATCGGAAAAGATTGATTCCCCTTGAAAATGTTTCCGTCGTCCCTTTTCTGCTTTTTTAAATCCCATTTAAAGAGTGATATACAAGATTCGCGGACTTGGGGGCTTTCTCACGAACCAAATCAAGTGAAATAAATAAATATTTCGGTCAAATTTGAAGGAAGGTGTAAATAAAACAGAAAATACAGGGATGGGCAAAATTGAAGATGAAAATAGATTTCGATTTGAGTTTAAAAACATTTTTTGTAAACTGTTCAGCGTAACAGTTTTTCAAAGCTTATATCTGTCGTTTGTACCTTAAATTATTCATGCCCGATACCCCAAACATATGAGCCTGCTCACAGGCTAAGCATCGTTACATACCACACAAGAAGACTCAACTTTAGTGTAATCTAACTCCGAGCAGACAGGGCACGCATACTTGGTGCGCATTAACATCTCGAACCTAGAACAAGTGAAAGAAATTAGTAGAGGCAATCATTCTCCGGATGTAGTTGAAGAGCGGATGAAGAAGACCCTGTTAAGGCCCGTTTAAATGGTTTCAACATTTGACCAACATTCATTCAACAAAAGTTGAACGGATGTTGGGCAAATGTTGGACGCAAAAACAAAGTTGTGCGGAGGTCGTTCAAACGGTTCCAACATTGCGCCAACATTGCGCCAACCAAAGATCTGACACTTTCACGAAAATTGATTGCGAGGAACTAAGAACTAGAAACCAGCCTCTCTCGTCCAGATAAACTACACCATCGCCCGGTTGTTCAAAAGCCGATTAACGCTAATCACAGATTAACAATTAACCATGGAGTTTACTTCTTTGCTCCTAAATGCTGTTCAACGCTGATTTTCGGCAAAACCTTTCATTAGAAGAAGTCAATCTTGAAAGGCAAAAGTAAGCAAAAGAAACTCACCAAAAAGTTGAAAACGTGAAACCGTTTTGGCAAAAGTTTACGCTAATCCTGGGTTAAGTTAATCGGCTTTCGAGCAACCGGGCCCATATTGACTTTTGCGGTCTGATGTGAGCATGCGTTTGTTCTACAATTGTTGAACAGACTGTTCAAAGGGCTTCAACACCATTCAACATTTTCGAGAACAAAGGAAAAGTTGAATCGATGTTGAATGAAAGTCTAAACCGATTTAAACTTGATTCAACACGCTTTCAACAAGCTTTCAACATGTTTTACGCTTTCAACAATGTTGGACGACCTGTTCAAACACACCGAACATTCGATTCAACAAAGTGTTGAAAACATGTTGAAGCAAATGTTGAAACAATTTAAACGCGCCTTTACAATCGAATCAAAGCATGTGATTTTTTTGTTAATGTCGCGGTGCGTGAGTTGGCAACGCAGCACTTTGGTATCAACTAGGGTTGACAACGTAAATTGACCGCTGAAAAAAGATTATTGTAATTGATGTACCTTTGTCAGGGAAATCACGAAACTATGGATATTTACGTAATTCTAAGGCAGTTCTCAATGAATTGTTGTAAATTACAGAAATTCGTCTACAGCCCGTGATGGCATTTTATGACTTCAGTTATGTGTTCAAATGGGAAATCCTGTGTTTAAGGTGCCATAAGTTACATCTTATCCTGCCAATCAAAATTCTGTTATAAGAAAAAATTTAACGGTGCCGTTTTTGAAATATAAGCGCTTAAAGCTGAAATTAAGGGTGTTTTTAGCAGGTCATAGTATTGCTATGGTAACCTATTGTGTCACAAAAATAATACCAACGTGTTCACCAGTGATTGGGCAGGTTTTTGATACCATGATTGTAGCATCAACTGATGAAGAGTGGCTATAATGACACATCAAAATCTAAGTCTTGGAATGTGTTGGAAACTGTTTTGAGCCACTTTAAATGGTATGATAGCTCATATGCCAAGATGGCGAAGCCAATTGAAATTCGAGAATTGCACTGTCAAACGATCTAGCTTTTAATACAATAATTAAGTGTATAACATGGTTTCTCACCGGCAACCATCACAGGTTCCATCGGGACATTTACTCGGCAGATTCAGCTCCCCCTGGAAAAACGGAAATTACTTTTCAGCATGATTTGATTCGCTCATTTTCTTTCGATCTAATTCACAACCTTTACTTCACATACAACGCCGTTAAAAGTTCGACTGACTAAAAGAGTAGAGAGGAAACAAATAGATACAGATCAAGGGTCAATCACTGCCATTGTTAAAGAAAAAAGTGGTCTTCACCTTCTCAACAAAAGAGTCACAAAGCAGGGTCACCCAAACCGAGCGACCATTAGGGCAGGCCTGAGTAAAGCTGGAAAACAAACAAAACATTGACAACGTTATTTCAAGAGTTAAATTACCACATTTTACCCAACATGATTCGGACGGCATTCATTCAAGAAACAACGCATGTTCGTTTCCGCCATTTGAACTTTTTGTATTCTAAGTTGGAACATTTTTTGTGAAAAAACCCTAAAGACGAATGAAACCTTGTATGTTGGCAACACTCGGAAAAAATCTCAGTGCTCCTGTGTATTACTCGGACACTCTGTCACTGCGCAAAGCGAGACTCGTGGAACAGTGATGTATGATAGTTTGTGGTTGTCGTGTCGAATTTACGACAAATGTTCTCTTTGTTGAGAAAAACCTCACAAACCAAATACAACCGTGAATCCTTAATGTTTTCCCTTTTTTTCGGGGTCTTTCTGCATGTACCGTAAAGCATTGTATTATTGGTCACTTGGGACTAGTTTCTATTTGGAGTTGTTTTGTTTTCTGTCTTTTGTTTTACGTAATCTGTGCTTCGGTACCTGCAGAGGGAACCTTTTTTCGACCGGTCTAAACCGGTTTTTTGCTGCGTCAATACCAGTCTCTGCATTCCCGCTCCGACATGGTAAAACAACAAGGGAAATTTTTCAACGAACATGAGCCATCACCAACAATCATCCATATCTTTGATGAGGACTTGAAGTGTCCCAAACCTCAATTATTTTCATTGCTGAAAATATAATCTTTACTAGAGATTAGGTTCTCCACCTAAAGCAGTCCTTTATCTCATGGCCGAGCTAGTGAGAGGCATGGGTCTAGCTCAATGATGACGTCACAAACTACTCGACAATGAAACAGCTCGAATGTTAACATTTCTTTCTTTCAAAACTGAAATGAAACACAGAATGTGACGCCACCTCAGGGAGATAAGACCCATGCATGCCTCTCGACATGGGAGAGAGATGACCTTGGCCGTGGGCAAACGACTGCCCATGTTATCAACTTCAAACACCTTGTGCGGGACTGTTTGAAGATTAACAGCAAGGAGTCAACGTAAAAGAAATTAATAAGAACAATTATTAATCTGCTAGCTTTCCACCAATGTCGCATAGGATTGATTTTTCGATTCAACGACAAGTGGGTTTAGCTAGTTAGTTTTCTACTCCGCTTCAAAAGGTTTTTTCCTGGGTACTGACAGATTTTTCCCCTCTCATCAAAAACCAACATTCGATTATCGTTATCATCGTCAACATCATCGACATTGACATCGTCATCGTCATCGTCAACATCATCGACATTGACGTCGTCACTGACATCGTCATCGTCAACATCATCGACATTGACATCGTCATCGTCAACGTCAACATCATCGACATTGACATGGTCTCCTTATCATCGTTATTGCCGTCGTCGTCATCATCATCATCACCGACATCGTCATCGTCGTCATCATCATTATTATGATCATCGTCATCATCATAACTATGCTTCACCTTCTGCCATGGAACTTGAACAGGAAGAAATTTGAGGTGTTAGTCACCGGACCTTGACAAAAACAAAAACAACGCTCGGTTAGGAAGTGCTTTTTCCGGACAAACCGAATAACGGTTACAAACCAAACATCAAACTTAAAAACAAAAATTCAGTACAAATATTAATCGCCTGCATCACCAGATCACAGTTATTTTAGATAGTTACAGACCACGAAACTCGACAATAATTCAATTTTAGCTACTAACAGGCGTTATATGTATATCACAAAAACAATGAAAAACGTCTTATTCTTTAACGCTACACATTTCACCGAATCTCGCAGCTCTTCAGGAACAAAGCAATGCAAAGAAAAGGTATAAGATTCTGTTCTTCATAGTTTCTAATATCTTAATTTGACACAAGAAGTTCACTTTTTCCTACATTGTCCACAATATTGTATTACGTGTAATGTATAATAATGTATTTTATGAATGTAATAGGAACTTGTCAGAAATTAGCAGGAGGTAGACTGAGTGGAAAACAGGGGAGGGTCACAGTTTCTTTAGCCCTTCAAAAGGGAGGGCCATGAAAAAAATTGACAGCAAAAGAGGGAGGGTCACGAAATTAAGCCATTGTGATCATAAAGGGATGCTTCAGTTTTAATATTATAACTAAACACGAAATATTTCCTGCCATAGGAACAAGTCAAGCTATTGAACCATTTTGCTTGTGCCACTGTATAACAAATTTGGAGCCATTATTTATCGGGGGAGGGGGGAAACAGAATTTTAGGATGAGTTCGAGGGAAGGGTCAAGACATTTTAATCCCTTGCCTAGAGAGGGTCACTTTATTTCCGCCGCTTTACTGAAAATCTTTGAACCCGCCGCCCCCCTCTCCCCAGTTGCTAAATTATGACAAGACCCTCACTACTTTATTTTAGATAGTTGCAGGAGAAGAATTCTTAGGTTTCTACAACACTGATGTAAATGTATAATTAAACATGCAGTGAGTGTGTGCAAGTCGAGAATGCAGAATACGCAGGCAGCAAGTTTACCTCTCCGGTTAAACTGCGATCAGGCGTACTTTTCTTTAGAAAGGGCGGAAAGTAGGCCTGATACAAGTTCTTAACGAGTCGTCTGCCGCTGCCCAGAATCTGGACTTGCGATTCGTTACAGAATAACAAATTTATAAATATATATATATATAAGACTCAACTAAGAACATACCTTCTTACATAGAAATTAGATAAGTAGCTAATTAATTCACTAGTCATCATATCCGCAGTTCATATATGATTCATTTCATATACCATTTCATCATTAATTCACTAGTGTGATGATCTGATCTACGTGTGAAATAAAGATTCTATAGAGCAATTGTTGGCGGTTACTGAAATTTGTTAAGTAAAACTTACTCTCGTGGCGGCATTTAGAAATGAGTTCTGTTCTTTTGTTTAATAAAGACAGCTTTATATGGCTATATATGGCCGCCGAGAAGGATTTGAACACGATGTTTACAGCTGCTGTTGGTTCGTCTTCAAAATTAACTAAAAGCTTTTAGTGGAGAGAGAATGCATCCGCAAAATAGTTTGCCGACATGAAAACGTTTTAGTTGTACTTCCTACGAGAATTGGCAATAGGGAAGACATTTGTTTACAAACATTGCTTTTAATATTCAAATGTCCCAAACACAGGAACAAAAGGCCGTTTCTTTCGACAGCCAATGAGGCCCTTGTTTTCACAATAATAATAGGTGACGTCAACGATATTTTCTCTATAGTGTTATTTATCTATCCCGAACGTTCACTTCAAAACGTTTGTAGTTGCGGTAAAGTCCACAAAAATAGCTGAATTGTGGAATAAGTGCTGAAGCCACAATTGCGTATTCGACATTGTTTAGGGAAGGGCTTTCCGCTGAATGGTTTAGTGACACACTTCTTGCAAAATGATAATTGACCAACTCCTATTGCTGCTGCTGCAAAACTACACTTTCTAGTATGTTTTACTGAGTATTATTTTACCAGAAGCACACGACCATGAAGCGTCCAACTCTGGTTTAGAGCTGCGGTTTTTTTTTAGTTCAAAAATGTCCTTATTTGGATGTAACATAGCTCGTGCATTTTGCCGCGCGTGCAGCTTCGATCTTATTTTTGTCCATATTTGGGCATAAAATTGGTGTCGTAAAATCCCAAGCTTTGTTCCAAGGAAAAGTTACACGCTTCAAGATCATGTGCTTCTGGCATCTTAAATTCGAGTTTAAATAAAGTTTATCGTACAGTATCTCCACACTCTTGATTGCATTCCTTGCATAATGGTTTGAGTAGAGGAATCGCACCAAATGTCAAGCGACATTTGCAGAAATAGCTACATTTGTATGAATGAAGTCTGACTTTGCTGACATTTCGGCTGGAGTTCTACTTTGTTGGTGTTTTCCCTTGATTTGCAACGTGCGGGTTATTTCCGGTAAAATCTGATTGGCTCACGTTTATAGCATGCCACAAGATGACATCACTCTTACCAGGTGGGTGGCAGACGACTGGTTAAGAAATAGTATCAGGTGTACTTTTACCCCGTCTTTAAACAAAAAATATGTTTAAGGTAGGTTCAAGTTTTTGAGGTCACGGACTACAAAGGCATGGACCAAAACTGTTGTTTGTCAATAGTAAGCAAAGCCATTCTGCACCAAGTCTTTTAAAAACATCTTCAGAGTAAAAAACATTTGTTGTCTCACCTCCTTCATCGGCAAACACTGAACGTTTATCTGTGGAGTTGTCATCAATATCCTCGTAGACCCCCAGAAGATGTTCCCCCAAACTAAAAAAGAGAAACAAAAGCCTCTTAGCCAAGATTCTCGTTACGCAAATTTTAGATGTATCGCTTTCTGTAGACCCGATTTAAGCACTCGCTACAAGTTGTAGTGTTTACCTGTGATCAGCTGTAACAGAAAGTTGTGGCTGATTTAAAAGTTGCTACCTTGTCACTGACTTGTCACCATACAGTTCGTCGTTTGGTGTGTGACTGCCCCAGTGGATGTTGAGGGCCTCGCGTAGCATTCTTGTGTATGTTCCATTGAGGAATTTTTCCTGGGCTATAGACATAGTCCAGCTTTCACAGCCATATAACAGGAATGATTCCACTGTGGCTATGAAGAACCTCTTTTTCAGATCTGATTTCATTTTGGAGGATCATATTCTTGACATACCCTTGAGTGCTTTCCAGGCCTGAGCTTTTCTAATTGCGATATCTTATAACAGCTATCGACCCATGACCCGAGGTACTCAAGTCATCTTTCCATTCTAGCTCAGTTCCATCTTGAGTGTGTAATGGTTCTGGGTCCTCGATGTTGTAGGCTATAGATTTCGTTTTCAGACCATTAAGACGTTAATTAACACGTTAATAGTAATGTCAGTGGTCACGCCAACCTTCCAAGATGAATACCAATAATTACACTTCTATTAGTCCACAGATTAAGTTTCAATTTTACAATATTATTATTCCCAACCATGGACGATTTCCTAACGTTCCTAGCCCCCCCTCCAAAAACAACCGTAAAGACCGGGGGGGGGGGGGGGGTGGGGGAGCATCATGCACCAGATAATCAACTCTGCCTCTTTACGTGAAAGTCAGTATTTTACTGTTTTACTGCACCAACCTCATTGCCTGAGTGGTGATGACATGGGGATCTGGAATAACAGTCATTCGGCAAACTGGTGATGTCAGATTAAACACTTCCTGCAAAGAGGGTAAAGTTTGAGAGTTTGAGATAGATATCAATATTGAGTCATTTTTCTTTTAGATGGTGAGTATCAGAAGCTGTTTGGAAAAATAAGATCGAAAGCCAGCTATGACATCTTTTATAAGTACATCTGCTGGCATTTACCATGCAATCCATATCATGTCCACAGCAAAGATTTTAACATAAAAATTTACAAATTGTTTTGCTAACAGTAGATAAATAGACAAACTAAAAAAATTAAAACAATGCACTAATATTCTGTGCGTCCAGATCAAATTTAAAAATGCAAATGAAGGTTTAAGTTAAATACTGTGTACCACAAATAAACATGGCTCAAGTTCTGGAATTGAAGCAAATGCAAGCCATTTTACTATCTTGGCTGAATGTATGGTGTGCATTTAACACACAAAACTTTAATAATTAATATACTGGAGAATATTGGATTGACAAAAAAGACGAATAGAACTCTTTTTGTAAAACATTTATCAACAATTGATAATTCTAAAAATGTTCTGGGTGTAACTAGGTAACATACCTGTAAAAACCAAAAGCTGTCCCAACGTTTCTTTCAAACCAGAGAAGCTAGTTATCATTTAAAATTTCAAATAATTATCGTTGTCAATGGTCGTGTAACCAAGCTCACTTTGTACGAGTGTGGCATTGAGGAAATCTTTCGGTAGATAGTAACTATACATCTGTATTCATCTTCAACTACAAAAATGCTCATTTCTATTTGAAAGCATGGTTTAACCTCGGTGGAGAGGTCAATTTAGCAATAGTGTTTACTCACTGATTTTCCCGATGAAAGGCTGATATTACTGTGGCAGAATGCATCTCTGTGAGTTTGACCACAAAGGCTTACATTGAAGAGGTGATAGTATCTGAAACCACGGCTGGTGAAAGAAGGAGCACTGGTAACTGTGTGCGCTCTGAGAGAAAAAAATAAACAAGTATCAAACATTGGATCATTGACTATGTGAATGAATTTAATAACTGGATTATATTTGAAGGTTTAACCAATGATAGACGTGATCCTTACACTTATCGCCTGGGGCGCCTTATTTGCGAGCACGGGCGACCAAATTTCTGAACAAGTAGCCCGAACGGGCGCCTTACTTGATTAATCCTCACTCACATGTAAATATGATCCCAGTTGGAATTAATTAATTCTGGGCTCTTGATAAAATGACTCGGGCTACTAACTTTTAACGTTGGAAGCCCGAAGGGCTCCCGGACAATTTTTCTTCGGCAGCACCCTTGCTTATCTGGATAATAGAGCAATTTTCTCTTAAGCTATACACCTGGCACCAGTTGTTCGAAGGATGTTCGATTTTTGTTGATTTTCTTTCATGATCGTAAAGTGCTTTACAATACTTTTATCACTTAAACTCTTCATAAATTAAATCATCATCATCATTAGAATGTTGGTAGTATTACTGGTAGTGCACTGCACCTGCGAAGGTGATGAGTTCAAGTCCCATTCAAGATGAATTATTTAGGAATACCTTTGCTGGTAACTTTTTCATATTTGGTGGATCAAAAGGCAGCTAGGTTTTAAGTGAGCGTAAAGGAATCATTTGTAGCTCTTAAGAAAACTATTCTCTAGCAACAGAAGTTATCATTTATTGTCAATGGTTAGCTTCTTTGCCAAACGAAGTTGATGCACTAATGGCAGGAGATCACCTATTGTAGTTATCTTCTATACACTCCTGTACCGCACTACTGACTGGTGCCTTAAGGTCTGACAACCACTCCACCACACACACAGTTGGTCAATAATATTGAAGGCCGATACTTGGCTGGTGCATCGGTGGAATTGGATTTGTTGCAATTACGCAACTTTGAAAGAAGTACAGCAGAGTCTGGTGAGTGTGCTTAATATCAATAGGCCATTTCCGAGTTCATGTCTGCCTTGTCTTCAATGCAAGTCTAAGTGCGAAGTTCTTGTGATGGTAATAAGTTCTACTTCAAATATGAATGAAAACTAATTTTCATAAGAAAAACCTTGCAATTAGACTCGCTTTGAAGAGGAGGCAGATACATGTATGAACTTGGAAATGACCTATTTAGAGGAGAACAAAGGGGGAGTATTATATTCTGGGGGTATTGCAAGTAGAAGTATACCATATGTTAAGGACGGTGCCTACTAATTTATTTTTGCGCGGTTTACTGACTATGCGGGAAAAGCAGATCTTAACAAGTGTTATTGAAATCCAAAACGAAAATTGGGGGTAACCACACATGTTTCAAAGATAATTAATCAACAATATTTGTAAAAAGCTTTAAAGTACAAAGCTATGTATGGTGTTCTTTTCCAAATTGAAGCTTAATTATATCTGAAAAATGCGTCGTTACCCCCAATTTTCTTTTTGGATACCAAGAGCACTTGCTAAGTTCTGTTTTCTCCGCATAGTTTTAAACCGCGCAAAAATACCCTTGCATTAGTAAGCTCCACCAATAGGAAACCCCAATATCTTGAGATGCGCAGAACGTATGCGCGATAACAATAGTAGGCACCGTCCTTAAACAAGACCCTGTACGGATGCAAGAATGTTCCATTGGCCTGTCTAAATTACTGTACTGAAAGTTTATAAGAGAGTGTAATCTTACCCATTGAGAGCAGACAGATCAAACTTGCGGTTGTGCTTCTTAGAGCTAAAGGAGCAATTGGAGTGACACACAGTTGAACCTTCCTCGCTGCAAATTAAATGAATATCAGAAATAAGTATTAACTGACAGTTTTACTTCTTAGATGAAAACAGTTGGCAAAGTATCAAGACACCACCTCATCTTGGCTAAGTAATGTGTTTAATAGCTGGCATAGACAGGCAGCATAATAACATAGAGGGCAAAATTACTTTGATTATTTTCATGTATACTAAATATTCCTTAGCACGGCCGGCTTCAGTGCTTTGGCGTTGTTGTACAAAAATGAAATTTTTTTTTTAGTTGATTCACGTGTTTTATGTTTCATTGTCACTAACTTTACAGTGAAATAGCTTCCTAACAGTGCACTTTTTTTACCTTCTTAAGATTACCGTATACCTTCAGGGGTGTCTCGCGTCTGAGCAATGCAGCGCGTCCGGTTCAAACTGTAGATACCTAAACCCTAATATCAAATTTAAGCTTATAGAGCTGGCTCCCAAACCATATCAAGAATTTTGAAATTAAATGAATTGTCGAGGTTTTCACGACCTCAAAATGCGAGCGTCCGAATCCCCTTTTCAAAGCTACAAGTCAAAGCAAATTTCTCTTTTCGCTATTTTATTTTGTTCCTCCGTTTCCCGACCCAAAGCGCTAAAAAAGGTGTCTGCGTTTTGCCATACTCAGTTACAGTGAAAAGTTATAGAACGTTGTCGAAATAGTACTAAAAAAATTTGAAGTGTTCGTACAAAAATTGCTCTCAGAGGAAAAATATTTTGAAATAAAAAATTCGCAGACACGTTTTTGTGTTTATATGTTAACCTAGCCACTGTCAAAATTTGGGGGCAATCAGACAAATTCCCTGTGAGTTTAAGCTCTTTAAAGTGTCCGCTTCGAGTGAAAAAATTGATGCGAGCAAACAGCGCTAAAACTAGAGTAGTGGTAGTCAGAAGCCAACATAGTACGATAATGGTTTGACACTGACTAGATTTTAGTTTTTCGTTCTTTTTTTTAGAAGGGGAAACACGAAGAAAGGAAGCGAGTCAAGACTGTACTGCGAGACAACAATTATCCCTCATTCTTTATCAATAGCTGCGAAAGATCGCTGTCGAAACTCCCTACCGCGATCTACCGTCCAATAGTTTCGTGGTGCTACCCTATGTGTAGGGCAATTCAGATTTGATTAGTTGGATCTTGAGGCAGCATCAAACCAAAGTCGCCTTCAAACCATTGAGAACTGTGAACAGTTTGTTCCCTCGACCGAAAGCCCAAGAAAAGGTTGCCCAGCCACGATCTGGCACAGTGTACAAAATCAGTTGCACCAATTGCAGTTTAGTATACTACGGTCAAACCGAACGATCACTCAAAACGCGCATTACAGAACACAAAAGGGCTGTTGCTAGGCTTGACCATGACTCCAAGATCGCCCGCCTGCCATGTCCACGAAAGTGTCAGAGTTGTTGGACATGAGGCTAACTACCACGAGCGACTTTTCTTGGAAGCCTGGTACTCAATAAAGGATCCGCAGTCTGGAAATGACCACATCGCCATCCCAGAGGTCTACAAGTCTCTGGCATGGGGCATAAGTCTCGCGCTACGTTTTCAAGAAACTGCACGCGGATTTTCATCAGCGCGCGCTCGACGTGCTGTTATTTGACTCATGTGTGCTACCGTTACATTGCAACTCATGAAGGCTTAAGCACCAGCCGAAACGTCTTACACGAAACATGAAAAAAACTAGTCAGTGTCAAACCATTATCTTACTAGCGCTAAAACTGTCAAAACGTAACACCGCCATTTCTCCGCCAATATTTCATCTTTTTGAATAATTTCTTTTTTACATTAAAGATTCCATTTCGATCATTACTTTAACCGAAGAATTCAAATTTGAAGAAAATTGTCGATCTGAAGGGATCTGAAGGTATACCGTAACCTTAATAAAAGAATTTTGCCTTTTATATTATAAACAAGTAATAGCAAGTTTGCTCGTAATATTAAGGATTAATATTAATTGTATTTTCAGAAATTGCCGAAATTGCCCTTGATGCTCTGCAACTCGGCCAATTTCTGGAAACACACGGTATTTGTCCTTAATTTTACTCAGCCACATGTGATTACCTATACAAATACTTGGAAGATTTAAACTATAAAGTAACACTATCCTGTTCATTAAAAAAAACATTCAACAAACACGAAAGGACCCAAAACACAACTGAAACTTTCTTGATTCTATGATGCATGGCTTGTAAATACAAGAAGTCATGGCACACCTTTAGACACAATACCACAGTTATTTTATCCCACCACGAGGACACTTAAAAACACTACCTAATAAATTCTGCCTGTTCCACTTATGAGAGTGTTTTTGGTATCTACATGTAGGAATCTTATACGATACCTTGTCAGTGCTGGTCCACATTTAATACATGCAGTCCGCCCATAAGGGTTGCTAGTGTTTAAATAGGTACCTGGAATCACCAAATTACACATTTAGGGTTGGAAGCTTACAATACGTAGCTCAGACATGAGACATGAAAGCATGTGTTACAGCCAAAATAAGTGACCAAAATATCAAATATGTTTACGAAACCTCCCAATAAGTCAACTTCATTGTTGAAAACATCTTTGTAATTTAACAATAATATTAATAATAATATTATTATTATTAATTCACTTTTGTCCATGAATGCACATAATACACTCATATGATGAGCAGCTTTTGGGGGACGCTTTCTGATGTTAATTGTCTGTATTCGGAAACAAGAGTAATGATGAAGTTGGGGAAAATAGCAAGGGGACGCTGTGATGCTTATTGAAATCTGGGCCAATCTAATTATGTGCATTTCTGAACACATCTAAAATAATAATAATAATAATAATAATAAATTATAATAATATAATAATATAATAATAATAGTAATTGCATCGACAGAATTGAGTGGTTGGGTGTTTTGTGTGTTAGTGGGCGGCCTGTGCATGTTATAATTGTCGTACCAATTGTCATTGGTGCACTAGGGACGTTCAGCAAAATTTGAAAACATCGTTGAAGAAAATTGGACTAGATTGCACGGTATTACTACAAAAAGCCTCCTTGTTGGGAACGGCAAGAATCTTGAGAAGAACACTAGACAACTAAGGCCATAGGTCGTGGCTTGATGCCTAGTTTGCAAACCACGTTAACAACATATCGTGTGAATGAAAGAAATAATAATCATAATAATAACAACAACAACAACAATAACAAGAAGGAAACCCAGAAGATCACTAGAGTACAGGCAAGAATCGTATAATGATAATGATATTAGTAATAATCTAACACTACTTCTATAGCACCTATCAAGAATCTGCTCCAAACACCTTACAAAATTAAGATGACAGATTAAAAAAGAGTTATCACTTGAACTAACATCTAGCAAAAACATACAGTCTGCAACAAAAGTGTTCCGACACTTTCGCGTTTCATTCGTACTGAATTCTATTGCTAACTGTAATAATATTCATTTAATTGGGTCGCATTCTTCGGGGGTTAAACAAAACCACTTCTTATAGCACAGACATTTTCTGGAGGGAAATAGTTTTAAATAGTTTTTATAAAAGTGACGACACATTTGAAATTAAATTTACAAGACATGTTTCAGTCGTGCAACGACCACCTTCAGTTGAAAGTAGAATTAATTTGAAGTTACATTTGAATTTATAATATGCTAAACAATGATAAAGAACAACGTGAAATAAATTGGGAATCTAACAAAACAGCCAAAGGTAACAAAAAAGAGTGTACAATGGAACATGTTGATTAGAACGAGAGAGTTAAATTAACATGATATAATTGCTTGTTGATATCAATGGTCGTTGCAAGACCGAAACATGTAAATTTAATTTCAAATGTGTCGTCACTTTTATAAAAATTGTTGTTAGTCTGCTTCTTTCCACATTTTTACGTAAATAGTTGCCAGGAAGCCGAGGTTTTAATGCGCAGTCAAATACTAAACTAATTCAGGACTCATATAATAAGCAATATTAATTTAATAAGGATGAAAGTAACACCCTTACCTTTAGGGCAAGGGACGCACTTGTGCCTCTGTGTGTCTATGTAATTTCCCTTAGGACAGTTGATGCAACTGGAAACAACAATGAGGGCACAGCAGATTTACAACAATAATTATCAAAAAGAAGGGAGACAATCCAGTAAACCAATCAAGACTCGAAGTAACTACACATAGCCGACAAAAAGCACAGGAAAATGTGCTCACGCGAGCCACAATTAGTTTTAGTTCCATTTCTGATTGGTTGAAATAGTGGCGCGAGAACTTTGAACCAATCACTGAGTGAAGTAATGCAAAACCAAAGCAATTCTCCAATTACTTTCGACACTCAATTGAAAACCGCTCTAACACCTGATGAACATTGCCAATTTATTAACACAGCTTCAGTTTGGGCACACTTTTAATATTATTGTTTGGTGAGGATAAATGCAGTTGTTTATCTTAACCTGATGAGTAAGGCTTGGGGGGTAAATTGTAAATTGTCTGTATTCCCCGATGCAAATAATGTTCAAGTTGGGGAGGAGAGCAAGTAAGACACTTTGTGACTCTAATCAAGACTGTTGCTTATCCAAATATGTGCATTTCTGGACACATCTCCTTACAAATATTGAACAACCCATAGGACAAAAGAAAATCAGCCACATGTTTTCCAAATAAGGCTTTTCAAACTGAATGTGTCTTAAAAGGTTTCAAAGCTCCCCAGAGGAAGTGACTTTAGAGGATGCAATTTTGGAGACTGACATACCCCTTTTCAGATGATGTTACTGGGCACTCGCGACAATGTTCTGCGCCACCATCAACTGTGTTATTGATGATGATTGAGTAGATCTTGACTCTGGAAAAAAGCAACACATTATTAATAATAGACCTTGTTCGCTTGCACAGATCCACCTTCGCAGTCATCCGGTCGTCTCAGACCACAAATAACCCGTCTGGACGAGTATAATAACTCCAAAGGTCATCCATTAGACGAGTGAAGTTTTATTAAATGTCTTTTCATGAATGCCATCGAATGTCATAATATAGAATGTACTTTTCTTCTGATCGCTTTTCCTTTAATGGAAACTTCCAGAAATGAAATCTCAAGTTTGGGGCGCAATCTTTGACCACGCGGTACTTTCCATGAAACGATTGCAGGCTCAATTTTCATGTATCTCAATGAGTCCCTCACCGATGGCATGGGATGGCATGGTTGTTGGCAAGTCGTTTAGCTGAGCTCACAATGTGGCGTTAGTTACAAGGTGCTTCGCCACCTTCAGGAGAAAGGAAAATATATTTCCGCATTTTTGCCTGGGCAACCCAAGATTTGTCCGGGCAAGTATATCATAAGACATACTAGCCCAGCTGACGACTTCAATAAAAAATGAGTATGGATCCCTGGCTTGTATATTAATTTTGTTTTCCCAATTTGGATCATAGCAGAGCACCATTGTTAAGAAAATGTGGTAACCCATCAATGTGAGAAATCGTGGTTTTATAGCCATTATGTCATCAACCGTCCTTATGTAGGTACGTCCACCCACCCCTCCATGTATGCCAATGTGACCAGTATCGTGCTAGTTTACAGCATACATCTTTGATATTGGACATCCAAGGTTTAATCAATTGACACCTGTCAAAACAAGGTATCCACTGACCAGTATCATGTGACCATATCGCGGGCTCAAGCTTAGAGCTCATCGAGGTCAGCTGTATTTTTTTTAAATTGACTGATGACCAGGTACTGGTTTTCGATTGGATTGCAGGCTCAACCCAATACAATACAAATAACGCAGTCCAATACACTGCAAAGTTGATAATAATTTTTTTTATTGGACTAATATTGTTTTCTTTTTCCCCAATTCAAGGAACTTTAGTTTTTAAGTGGTAAAAATCCAAGAAGATTTACAAATTTCACTATGAACAAAACTTGAGCCAATCAATTCTTAATTAGACACCATTTTTGAAATTTCTGTTGCCTCTTGAATCCAGCCCCACCCCAAGTAATTTGCTGTCCTTTTCATTACACACACTATGGCTTTCATAGTTTTGGAATGCTAGTCGGGCTGGGAGGAGAGAGATCAACAATCTGTGAAGTTGTTAGCTGCTGCCAACAAAAAAAATGAGGGTTCTACCAACTTGTAAATATATTCTAATGAGTTCCATTCACTCCAACTTGACAGAGGAACACCTAAACTATTAACTGGCAGTTAAGCTTTGGAGTGTTGATGTCTCATTAAAAATCCACAAGACTTGCATTCACATAAAATGTAATTTATACATCTACTGGTAATCAGGGCCACTTAATTATGTCCTGGGCATATAAGAATTCAAGGAAAGTTCCCTGGCTGGCTACCAAGCATGGGTGGTTAAATTTTTGCCTTGTGAACAAATTGAATAAATTCATTTGCAGGACCCATGGATTCTACACTTTACTTAACATATATTTCTTATTAGATGTTTTGGTGTGTGTGTGTGTGTGTGTGTAGTACCGTTGACTATGTTTTACAAGTTGTGCTGTATTTTCTTGAGCCTGCCTGGGCAAGTCAAAATACAAACAACGAGAAGAAATGCTTGGCGATACTACACACCAAAACATATAATACACACCTGTAGGCTACTTATTATCCAACTTTTTTTGCACTAAATTTTTAGCAAATGAATTGTAAACAACCAAGAACATGTCACCAATTTGTACATGTGGGGCACCGTCAGGAACTAAACTAGTCAAACTAGTTCTCTACTGTACAATACCGTGGATTATTTGTACTCGTTTCATGCATTTTCCGTGCAATAACTAATACAGTTGGATAACAATCAGCAATACAGCTAGAACAAACCTGTCACTGGAAGAATGAAATGCATTTGTTTCATAGGAGTAAGTGCTGTGCTTTTGGAATGTCCAGATAAATTCAGTACTCTCCTTGGAGTTAATAAGATAACTGAAGAAAATAACAAAAAGCACAATCTGGGTTTAGGGGGCTAGGTCTTGCAATTTCAGGTAGGTACAAGATATGCAAGTCATGCCTATACAATAAAAATGAAACCTCTCAATGACCATTATCCTTTCTCTTCCAGTATTGATCAGTATGTAAGTTCTCCTCTCAATTTGAATGCATTATCAGGTAGACACGTAATTTGAGTGAAGATTATCAGCTTAAGGGTATGATCCTGATTAACACCAAATTCCCATGACAAGCCAAAGACGAAATACAAGAATGAACTTTTAATTCATGGGAGTAAAAATCATATAAAGCCAAAAATGTGCATGGATAGAGAAAACAAAACAAGATTGAATTGGACTTTAATTTTGTTAAATACAGATCAACAAGGGCAGTAGTGGTATGGGCAGGTCTATCATCCCAAAGCACTCAGACACGTGTGATGCAGGCGCATCTTCATTCCGTCAATTAACCGCGTGGCAATTTATCAGACATTTTGCAAGACACTTCATGCTGTGTTTGTCCAGTTGGGCTTTTGCTTCCCCCTCTGCCCTCCCCCTTCCACTGTTTATCAATGTGACTGGTGCGCGGATGCCTGGAGTGGGAGCTCATGACTGGGTGTAGGGGATTGCTGGCCATGGGAGTGTTACTCGGGCGAGGGGCTGGTAGCCTGCGAGAAGGCTCTTTTGTTGCCGCGAGAGGATCGGGGCGAGAAAAAAGAGCTTCAACAAACATGGCTTGAAATAAACACATGCGAGTTGCAAATATGAACATTTTTCACGGCTAGGGTCAAAACTCCAAGGAAGAGTTTAAAGGAAGAGATGTAGCATTTGTGAGTGATTGGCTTACAAGAAAGGAATCTCGTCCCCAGGGTCTTGGAGACAGAGAAGAGAGACACTGAGGTTGCCAAAAAAGGTCATCAGAAGGTCTTTATTAAAGACAGCAGGAGCCGACAACGATTGTTCTTTAATAGGGTATGACAGACAAACCCTTCAAATCCGACGATAGGGTAGGGCATTTGAACACCATTTTGGCCCGACGGGACGGGAATTTAAATGATCCAATCTTCAAAAGTTTGGCTTTGCCTAGGAGGGGGGGGGGGAGGGGGGTGTTGAAGTTTCGAATTGATCAGCGCATAAGCTTACCATTTAGAAGTCCAAATTTCCACAGTGTGGGATTTATCGAGTTTTCAGCGTGTATCTTTTAAGATCCATTTGAAGTCACTGGCACTAGACTGTCGAGCGCTTGCTCCCCGGCATGTACTACAACCCAAAACACCGAAACAAAACAATCGGAACGAAACCGCTGAAACTATCGAAACACCAAAACAAAACCAACGGAACCAATGAAACGCCAAAACAAAACCGGCAAAACAACCGAAACAGCTATCGAAACAGCCATAATGACCATGTACATCGCGAATTTTTGAAATTCTTTCACTCGTGATGTAGTTTCACTGTAAGTAAAATTAGTCGTTTTGTTCAAAGTTGTTCCTTTCTACACAAGCACACAACAGACTTGGTAAATTCAGTCTCCACCATTAACTACAGAGTATCTCTTTGAAATGCAAATACATTTCAATAATAGAAATGCGTTAACATTCTTTTATCATAACTTTGTCGCCTTGTATTTGTTTGTTGCCATGGTCTTTGCACTGTTTCAACCTCATTTTCACTTGGTCGCCGTGTGCACATCAGTGCGTGACAGTTAATAAAGAAAAAAATTAATAATGAAATGAAAGAATCTTCTGGTGTGCTTAGGGAATCTGCAAAGATTGTGAATAAACAGCAACTGAAACAAGGAACTTGAAGGAAACCATTCAAGTAAGGTCAAATTTCATACTGCAATCAAGTCTGTTTTGATTGTTTTGTTCAAGTTTTTATAGCTGTTTCGTGTGTTCTGGTGGTGTTTCGCTTGTTTCGCTTCGCTGGTTCCAGTGGTTTTGTTCCGTTCCGTTGTTTTGGTGGTTTCAGTGGTTTTGGTGGTTTTGTTCCAGTGTTTCCGTTTCGGTGTTTCGGGTTTTAGTACGTGTCTTGCTCTGCCAATGCAAATATTATATTATTCACCGAAGACTGCACTGTAGAGCATGACAGTTCAAGCCCCACGAATTTCCCTCCTCAACTTGGTCTTGCATTAAGCTAGCCAGTGGGCAAATAACTTCCGATAACCGTTTGAGTTTTACTGCAATACACAACAGTTGAAAGATAAACCTTTTTTCCATAACCAGTTGGCATCACTGCAAACACGCCCTTCTCTTCAAGTATCTTAAAGAAGGCAATTTACTGATTTTTCTTTTGGTCTTTCTTTAGCTGCATTGGGAGGCTAGACTTTACAAGAGAGGTCGCAAAAAGTTTCCATAACAGTCGCCTGAAACGCCACCGAAGTTTAATTCAATATTTCCTTGTTATCATAGGCAGCTTCGGGGGCTTGCCATCCCATGTCACTTTTGACCAATCAGAATACTGTGTTTGTGGACAAACGCAGAGAATTCAAAAAGGGGTGGCTTGCAAACAGGCTCTTTTGAGTCGCCGCTCGCACGACACTTACAAAAGAGCCTGCTCGCAGGCAAAGGGGCTGGTTGGCTGGCCTCCTGTGAAAGGCCCGACATATCTCAGGCACCCCAGCTCCATTTCACTTTGCAGTTGTTAATCCTGAAAAGATTCATTTCAACATTGATACCGCAATTTTTTCTAAATCTTTGTCATTACCTATATTTAACTTTTTCCTTATTTCCACCCCATGTTGCAATTTCTGAAATTCCTTTATACTTTGGCTTCTGAAATTTTCCATAAAAAAATAAATGTTATATTTTAATATCAGAATTATCATGCAGCAAAAACAACAAATAATGACAACAGTTGGTTAACGTGTCTTTCAAACAGCTTAAAATAAAACCCTCCACCTAGCCCAAATTTCAGACACCTCCTCTGCTTGCTAAGTCACTCAGGCAGGCATTAATGCCGTCCAGTGATGTCACAAGTCAAATGTGATAATTTATGCTTTTTTTTTTTTTCAAAACACGGTCTGTAACTTACAGCATAGACCTCGAACTCACTAACTCGTTAGTAAGAGGTACCGGTATTTACATGTATGTCAGTCTCAAAAACCAAAATAACTTCACGACAACTCTGTGTGGTGTTGCCACTTAAAAAATGGTTACAGCATTGATAACAGTAAGACAACATACCTCTTTGAATTTAAAAACGCAGTCGCCATCACAGATCAGTTCAAAGGTAAAGGTAATCTCTCCGTATTGGCCTGGTTTTGGTGCAACAATGCCTTCATGGCTTCCAAATCCATTGACATGAATGCGCAACCGCATGAAGACATCTTCTGCTTGATTTATGCCACTGTCAAGATAGACTCCACGAGGCTGCCATCCTCGTTTAGAAGTACATCCGCGATCTGAAAGTCAAATACTGAACATCAAGAACTAAATACATTAAACCAAACTATTGTTCTGTAACTTGCCAAGAGTGAAACTTTAAAGTCCATATGACACAAATTTTTATCATTGTGTTCGAAAGAGCTTTCAAAATGATGAAGAACTGCGTTTACTTTATTGTGATAGCTTGGTTGCCAAATTATTCAAGATTTTGATTTATGCAAATTAGAGGACTTGTGACGTCACATGTTACCTGTTACCTGTTACCTATCCTCCTTGTGCCTCATGGCACATGGGGCCTTTACAATGGGGCCGTTACAATGGGGCCTTTACAATGGTCTTCCACTGTTCTCTGTCCGCTGCAATCATCCTCGTTTCCTCCCATGATCTCTACCCTGCCTCTTTACATTCCCTTTCAACTGTTTGTTACCATGTTGTCTTTGGCCTTCCCTGTCTTCTTTTCCCTGTCTTCTGTTCCCTTCCAGGGACCACCTTATTGCAATGTTAGAATCAATATTACGATCTTGCCTCAAGATGTAACCAATCATATTCCATCTACGATACTTCACTTCCTCACTTAGCAGTTTCAAACTCACTCTTTCCAAAAGCTCTTTAGTACGGACGTTATCTTGCCATCTAATTTGTAGGATCTTTCGTAGGTAGTTATTGTGGAATATATCTATAGCCTTGTCATCTCTGTTGTTCATTTTCCATGTCTCGCATCCGTACAATGAATAACAATACCGGCACTACAGTGTCTTATACAGTCTCAACTTTGTTTTCCTTGAGATGGGATTGAAATGCCACATGTTCTTCAAACCGATGAGTGCACCTCTTACTTTTGATCGTCTGTTCTTCACATCTTTCATACCACCTCCTTCCTTGCACACTTTCGCTCTTAAGTATGTGAACTCATCAATATCCTCAATATCTGTTTCATTGACAACAACCTTGTCTTGGTTTCTTGCATTAATCCTCATGGTTTTAGTCTTTTTTGTACTGACCTTGAGCCTGAATCATCTTGCTTCTTCCACCTGCTTTGTTGTTTTATCCTGAATCTGCCATTTGGTAGAGGAAATTAGAGCTATGTCATCTGCAAAATCCAAATCATCAAGTTTGGATGTAAACCAAGAAAGGTGGTGGTGTCGCCTTCTATGTTAAAAGGAATATTGATTGTGAAATAATTTCTAAATATGAACGAGAAGACATCGAAGCTCTCTGGCTGGAAGTAAAAACTCGTTCACAAAGACTCCTCGTTGGCTGTGTTTATAGACCTCCTGGCTACGACGGCTTCTTTGGTCAGTTTAACTCGACCCTCGAACATATATGGAGAACACGTAAGAATGTTCTCATTACAATGCAAACTTGCTCTTAAACTCAGATATCTATGGAAAAAAGATGCGTCAGATCATGAATTATTACAGTTACAAGAACTTGATAAAGAAACCAACTCGCACAACTGAAACTACAAATACTTCGTTGGACTTGATCCTTGTTAGTAATTCTTCTGAAGTCAGAGATGCCGATGTTTTAGACTTTGCTATTGCTGACCACAAGTTTATATATGCTGTTTACAATTTAACTCCAAAGAAGCAAAAACCACTGCTCGTAAAATCACATAGCTTCAAAAAGACAAACTTGGATCAACTTAAAAAAGATATAGAAGACTTTCCTTGGTGGAGCTGCTCTACTTTTGAAGATATAAATGACACAACTTGGGCTTGGGACCATTCATTTAAGAACATTGTTAATTCTCATGTTCCCCTTCGTGAAGTCAAGATTAAACAAGACTCCTTACCTCGGGTAAATAGAGATATTAGGAGGGAAATGAATACAAGATTTAAGTTACTGAAGTCTTGTAAAGGTCCCCAAAGCTCAAGCCATTTATGGAATAAATACAAAGAATCAAGAAATAAAGTGACCTACCTCTTAAGAAAGGCTGAAACTGAGTATTGGAGAGAGAAATTCTGTGAATCCAGAAACTCAAAAGAATTTTGGAAAAAGTGAAAGACTGCACAAATATAAATAAAACAAAGAAATCTGCTGTTGTTAGAACTCTCAAGAATAACAACAATACTGAAATATCAGATGACATTGATAAAGCTAATTTTATCAATTCTTATTTTACATCTATTGATGAAAATCTGTCACAGCAGCAATCTATTCCTGATGACTTTGATGTACTGAATCATATCTATAGAATTTCGCCTACTACATATTCTACGGAAATAAGTATCACTCAAATTGCTAAAGACCTTGAAAAGGTGAAAGCCAAGAAGGCCCCTGGTCCAGATGGGATCTCATCAAAAGTTCTATCCTTGATCAAATCTTCTGCTGCTGATGGCCTATTCACTGTTTTTCACAAAAGCTCAAGTTTGAACAAATTTCCTGATTATATGGAAACAAGCTAAAATTATTCCAGTCTACAAGAAAGGCTCCTTTTCTGATGTTTCGAATTACAGACCAATTTCTTTACTCAGCATTCCTGGTAAGCTACTTGAGAATCAAATCTGTTCTATTATTGATAGCCACTTGCAAGCTTGCAATCTCCTAAGTGAAC
>NC_090875.1:35933688-35943688 GCF_036669935.1 Montipora foliosa
GATACCTGGAAAGCTTATTTTCTTCCTTTAAAACCCATTGACCCCTGGGAGTGAGATTTTTTACTCTGTCTAATATGCCAGACGATTTGATTCATAAACTGGGGGGGGTCCTAGGGCATTTGAGGTGTCAATGTGTTAAGCAGTCAAGGAATTTGTCCCCTCAATTAACGACATCTAGCTGCCCTCAGAAACTACCGTGTCCCTTATGGCCATGAACACATGTTGATGTACAATGCTGTTACAAAAAATGTAACGCAAAATATTGGGCTCAAACGTAAGCTATCAGGACAACAGAATGATTCTGTAAACAGAAATGGAAAGGAAATTTTATGTGCATTTAGCTGATAGAAAGAAAAACAGAAAATCTTTCATTTTGAAGAGAAATAAAATTTGATACCAAAACAGGGATGAGCGAGCTAGAACAATTTCAAAAAAAAAAATGTTCACTAAGAATACAAACCAAAAGCCTTGAAGATCAAAATGCACGTAAGATTGAGCTGGGCAATCCCACCAAAAGCATTCTTTGACAGGTACTGTACAATTGTAGTGAATATTTTCATAGTTAGAGTGGAAATTATAGAGTTACATCAATAATTTGCGAACCCAATTTTAGAACGGTTGCAGAAACTAAAATAATCATTTCGAGCAGTGTTTGAATCGATTGTTTGATAGTTCATTTGGTTTGTTCAGCATGGATCATTCTCAAGGTTTGGTTTGTTCAGGAAGAATCTATCTCATAGTGTGGTTCATTCAGCATTAATTGGCCATAATTTATCGTTTGGTTCGTTTGTTTTCAATTGAATCTTCGAAGTATTATTTCAGTTTGTTTACCTGTTGATTAGATACTGACAAGTCTAATTCTTGACTAATCAGACAAGTGTTTGATGAACGGAAAAAAACCGAGATGGAAAAGTGACCTGACAAGATCATCAACCGCATTTTTTCACGTCTTCCCGCTTCCTTTGAGTTTATGACAGTTTCCCTTGTTTCAAAAGATTTCTGTTGGACCTCTTGCTCTTGCTTCCGCCACATTACTTGCAAGTGAACAACACTGTGATGTCACATGGCAAAATCATGTGATGTTTGGCTGCACAATAACCGGGACAAATTTCAAGCAAAATCAAAAACGAGTACAGTACATTTACTTGTTTTCAATCCTCAAATCAACCAGACAAATCACAAAGTTGACGCGACAGTACCTGGTTTTGCTTTCGGAAGGCATGAAACGATCGAAATCTATTCAACCCAGACGATTCAAATGATCAAACCTTTTTCTTTCAAACGATTCAAACTCTGTCTTCAGACGATTGAAAATGTGCTGTAAAGCAAACGAATGATGCATTGTACTCAGATTGAGGTGAGTTACATGTAACTAACTTAGTGTATGTGTTTACCAATACCTGTACCAAGCAAATGAAAGGAGATAAAAACTATACATGATACAGAAGTGTTTCATAATATTTGCACTGATCATTTCTCCGTAATTGAAAAACAATGCATTAAATTCAGACATTGTGAGCAATTTGTGATTGTGCACCAACACCGTGTGCATGGCCTTATAACCCTTTCAGTCATGGGCATGTGTAAAAATCTGAAAAACGAATAAACCTGGCTTTTTGAATACTTGCTTCCAAGATGAAAACAGTTTCATTTTAAATTTACTGTAGCCGCCATACAGCATGCCATACCGAAGGATATGGCCTGCTAAATTAACCAGTCATACAGTAGCATGCATACTATGAGAGAAAATGTACAAACAAGTGTTTTCAATTAGCTCAAGAGATCGTCACAAGGCTAGATTGTACCATTGGTACCATACTACATTAGGGTATGCAACAAACCTCCTGTTCCGTTACTGAAGTGATTGACAGGGCAAAACACACATTTGCTGCCGTTAAGGTGCATTCCTGGATTACAGGGTGGGCACTCCTCTTTTGCTCCAGATGCAGGTAATTCTTTTGCACCTTGAATATCGTCTTGACAAATCTTTGGTTCTATCCACTGGTATTTCACTTGGGTCTGGAGATTCAGAGTGAAAAATAGAAGGTTTACTTTCCAAACGTAATTCTTAAGTTACAACTGTGTTGTTCATTGCTGAATGCTCTGCTCTGTTAAACGGATCAATGAAACTTTTGTAACTGAGGTTCACCCTCTACCCTGATCAAGAGAAAACAGCACAGATCTTCTCAACGGACTTTATGATAAAAATATGGAATACATGCAAATTAAACAAAACACTATTCTATTTTAGAGGACCCACACTGGTATACACCATATAAAGCGATGAGGATTTACAACATTACTACGTACGATAACAGAATCAAAGGTATCCAAATCTGCAATGTCTATTGCAATAATACTACGGGTTTCAACTAGGAAGTGAAGTGCTGCCCCATGCAGAGAAAAATGGTGGGCGTGAGACATGAAGATATCACATGGTGTTGGAGATGGTTGGAAAAAATGTAGTAAATTAATGTAGTAGAAATTAGCAAGTTTTTTTTATTTTTGAAGGCATTCGTTTCTAACAGACGCAAACACACAAGAGTAATATAACTTCAACAATTTATTTTTACTGGTACATTTGATTTTTTTTCACTTATTGTAGATTTCTAATACTTCCAATAAATTCTGATGAAATAATTGTCAACAATAATATATATTATTCTTCTGATAAACTGCTGTCCAAACATGATAAAACGTTGACTACCCTGATGACTTCCCGAAATACTTAAATTTACACCTGACATGACCAGGAACTGACTAACTTACCGTTTTTAGTAAAAAGCTTCCCTTCGAATACTTCGCTTTGCATCAAAGATTTCAAATACATAATACTCCCTTCGAATGCTTTTTTTCGCATCAGTGAAAGTACTCAGATTCAAGTCTGTCTTACATAAATTCACCAATCACAGACTTTGTACACAGTGGGGCCTGGGAACTGTTCACAAACATAACCTGAAGTTGAGATATCAGGACAGAAATAGGACTGCCCTGTGCGGGCAGCAACATTATTTCATAGTTGTCTTCTTATGCAATGAAGACCCTGATAACCATAATAAGCACACCTTGAAACGACAGCAGTGAGATCCTGACTGTTGGTCAAACCACAGCAATCTTTACTGATCAATGATCGGTATAATCCAAGATCAGCACACTATTTCCAAGTTGATATCATTAATTTATATATTTAATACCTTGTGTTCGCTGTCACAAGCTGTACGGATTTCATAATAATCTTGTTCAGTGCAAGGCTTCCTCTGAGTGCAATTTTTAGCTCCACGACCTAAAGATATATATAGTAAGCAATCAAAAGATGGATAAATAATAATAATATCATTGTCAATGTTTTTCATTCATTGAAAAATTAGTAACCAGAGATTTATAAACTTGGTTTCAATGAGATCCTAGTGAAATGAACAAGTTTTCATTAGGATTTTATTGAAACCCATTTTACAAATTTCAAGACACTAATTTTCACTTTATGAGAACTGATTGTTCACTGCTCTCCTTTAACTATGAAGGAAATACAAAAGTAGAACGTATCTTTATTTACAAAAATAACAGTGGTTGTATATTTGATATAACATTGTCTTGATTTACATGTCTAGACAACTCCTACATGTACAAAAACAATAGTTGGAGATCAACAATTCAACTGTGTGGTAAATAAGTAGTTTAGGGTTATATAAAAAATACTGTATGTAATTGAATGGGCCTGAGGGCAATTAAGGATTAATTTCATGGGTATTTTCAAAGTTTTCACAAAATTGCGCGAGTCGCTAAATTTTTTGATGAATCTATCAAAGAATGGGAATGATACAGGTTAAGGTGCCCCTGTGATAAAAATAAATCAAATTATTTTTTTCCTACAGATTTTGAAAGGGTATTTGCTTAACACCTGACTGGCAAACTTTTGAGCTTTGATTTTTATCCAAAGGCTGTGTACTTTGCGTGTAAGTTTCGGATTTCATGGTCCGCAATCATATCATATCACAATTTATTATATACAGATGTGTTGGCATTTTCTAAGGAAAACACTGCCTTGCGGTTGGTTAGCCTATGTGACTTCCGGATTGCATGACATAGAACAACCTCACTTATCTCCCCAGCACTACGAGCTGAGTCGTAACAGCACATGCTGGATGGGACAAGAGTACTGCTTAGCGAGCAATGTACAAAGGCAAACGAGCCAACATACTTGGTTGAAGTCGCTGCGCAGACTTCACCGCACCTCGCAGGAGTGACCCAATTCTAATGAAGGCAAAGCGATATATCCAACCCATCTCAAAAGGGAGGGAGGGAGGGGAAAAACTTTAACAAATTGCAAACAGCTAGTTGGTTTACTATAGCAGACAAACTGCCAAGTGAATCTTGGATGGCTAACTGAGGCTTTTATAGCTAGACTCTGTCTATTAAAGTAGCCAGTTGCACAGGTTCTACTACTGTAGCAGGTACGCATTACACATGCTCTTTAGCAGTAATGAATGAGGCCTTAACAGATTTGGCCAATGCAGGTGTACATTATAATCTGAGATCTAGGAACAAAGTCTTTGTCCTCATTTTATTTACAATTATTGACCTTGAACGACCAACTACAAAGAACACTAAGATACATGTAGCTATTGCAACATGAATAGCCCTTTTAGTACGATCACGTTCCACTAACCATATTTTACTGATGGGTCTGTAAAATCTCATAAAACACGATTTCAAAAGTCTGAAAGCCCAAAACTCCTGTGCTGCATATCAATAATATTGTGCAGCATACACACACATTGCATTCTTAAAGTAGTGAGCCTTTGATGTCATTTTCTCCTGGATCTAGCTCTCTCAAAAACTTAAGTTAGTAATGGGGGAAAATTAATGGTGTAGGAGACTTCCAGTTAAAATAAGAAGTGTCTTTTTGAAATCAAGGCTTAAATGTTTGGTGGCTTAGTGTTTAGTTAACATAGTTTTGAAACTCAGAGACAGTGGCACTTTAAACCAGATTAAATTAACTTTCCATATACCTGCATATTCTGTGACTTCATTACACTTTGAACACTCTGTAGCTCCACCAGAAGAAAAAGTATTCACAGAGCACATTTTACAACTGAAAAAAAAAAAGAAATATTCTTATACATGACCAGGTTATTTCAGACAGAAACTGGCATACAAAGTTACTTTGTCATGTCATCTTCGCTATTGATCTTAATGCCTTGCATAAACTCAACCCGGAAAGAAAATTAATGTAACTTAACATTTAGTGCCAGATTTACATATAGCAATTACATGTGTAACTTCACAAAGTTCTAACCATGAGGCCACACATTACTTTTATTTTGTATTTTATTATTTTTTTCACAACATTGCCATGTTGGAGTTACAGCAATTACAAAAGAAAAACAAGTCATTAAACATCAATACACTGTAGTTGTATTCATGAAAATTCTGTGGTCCACAATAGGCAAATTTTGAAAAATTTGGAATAAGTTGATAGCTTATTTGCAAAACAGAAAAAAATGGATTAAAGATACATATGTTGATGCTTGACAGCATTACGCTTCGAACAAAGCTATAATAAGGTAAAACTTTCCATATTTTTGTCCATACAAGATTATTTTATCAAGGCCCTCTGTCCATAGCTACCTTCCCTGTCCTTCTAGATTATTGTAGAATCCAGCATCACATGGTGTACATTCTGATGTGTATGACACCCCTAAAAGAGCAAATCATGAAAACATACATGTAGGTTTGAGGGTTTATTCAAGAATTTGCACTAAACAATATTTGCTTAAACGTTTATGTAGCAAAACAGTGTGACCTAATAAAAAAACACAACATGCTTTTCCCTAGACTCCTTCAAGAAAAGTTAATTGGTAAACGAAGCATAACTGTCAAAATTCCACTAAAAGTGCTTTAAAATATAAGTCCACCGTCTCATAGCCCTTGTTGGAAATTAATAGTATGGGATGTTAAAGAACCCACTTACTATTTCATAAGAGTTTTGGTTTGTTTTTTGGTTTGGGAGTCAGGGTGGCTTAGTGGTTATCTATCGGGCCTCCCACCACTGCGAGCCGGGGTTCAATTCTGGCCTCGGCCAACATGTGGGCTGAGTTTCAGTCGATCTCAACCTGACTCGAGGGTTTTTCTCCGGGTACTCCGGTTTTCCTCCCTCATCAAAATCGACTCACAGCTAATTGACATCTAGCTGTGGTGCTGTGCTCCGACATCAAACATGGACTGTATAGCGGCAGCCAGAGGCGCCTTTGTATGCTTTCAGCCCGATGTCGTGAGCCGCGCCCTTCGCAATTCAGTCCTCGACTGCAAGTAAGGGTGATTAGCACTAGCAATATTTTATTTTATTGAGTAAGGTTTCTGTTATTTGGAGGATAGGGTGAATGCAAGTGGTGGTTGCGAGGCAGCTGTGACAGCAAGAGCAAGAATTGGCTGGGTGAAGTTCAAGTAGTGTGGAGAGTTGCTGAACTCAAAAAGGTTCTCGCTGAAGGTGAAAGGAATCGTTCATCAGAGTTATGTACGTGTAAAAGTGGCGATGTTATATGGGAGTGATGAGACATGGTGTCTGAGGGAAAATGAGATGGCAATGGTGAGAGCAATGTGTGGTGAAAAACTGATGGAGAAAGCGAGGACAGAGGACTTGATGGAGATGTTGGGATTGAAGGAAACAGTGGCTCAGATAGCAAAGGCAAATGGAGTGAGATGGTACAGGCATGTGTTGATGAGGGATGATGGGCATATGTTCTGAGAAAAGCGTTGGAGTTTGAAGTGAGGGGCAAGAGGAAGCAAGAACGACCAAAGAAGACGTGGAAGACGCAAGTGGAGAAGGAGAGCAAGAGCATTGGTTTGGAGAATAAGGACCCCATGAATCGAGCGAGATGGACAGTGGGAGTTAGAAAGATTGCTGAAAAGTGGGGTAAATCCGGCCACCCATGTCTGCAGTCTGGTTAAAGTCCCCCACAAAGCATTGCATTGTAAATTAGTCCTGAAAAGCCCGAAGGGGAGACACTAATATATTCACTTCACTTCACTGCACCTCACCTTGTATTTCAATATCTTTGATGTACACAGGGTCCCTGGTACCACTGTCATCACTGTATGTAATGGCTGATGCTTGCCACACAATAACATTCCTTCCAGCTTTCAAATTAATCTGTTAGAAACAAAACTATCATTACAATAAAGGGACTTGTTTTGACATACCTATGCCATCTTCAGTTGTGATGAGTGTTTTACAATTTGAATTTAAACCTATTTATAAGAAAAATACAATGGATGAATTATTGATACATTATTCGCATACTTACAAAAACAAATTAAATGGATTAGCTAAGATAATAAGCTAAGACTTCTTATAACTAGGTTTAAATTCAAAATGTAAAACTCATCACAACTGAAGAAGGCATAAGTATGTTAAAAAATGTCTTGTAAAAAATTTTTTTGAAAAATTAAAATGTTTAATTTCACATTAAAATTAAAAATTAAGGGACAACTTTTTCACTTTTCAAGAGCTCAATAACCCAAATATCTCCACACAGAAATCAATAATAATATTGTTTTATTATAAAAATTGTCTTTGAGAAATCAGAACCAATTCTTTTTACACCGGTCCATGCAATTCTTTTCAAGCAAGGAAAAATAAAACTAATTTGACACCAGCATTAACTTTCCTTGGTCAACAAACCATAACATTATACATTGTAACCTTTAAAGATTAATGAATCATCTGCTGGCAAATTGCACATGAATCTGTAGGTTGTACTGATCACCAGAACTAAAAGCAGCATCTAAACTAGAGAATTAATAAGTAGGAGGAACTTAAACAACCTATGCAGGGCTCGAAATTGCGACCAATACGGTCGCATTTGCGACTAAATTTTTCCCTTTGCGACTAAAATATCTGGAGAAGTCGCAAATTTGCGACTTGTTGTCACCTTCGTTCTTTCGAAACAAAAGGGTTAGCAGTTGCCACTTTGCTGCTACTTTTGCTAAAATAAACAAATAAATAAATAAATAAATGACAAAATTATTTTGTTTCTTGCTGTGAATTTTCTCTGAAAGTAGCGTAATTGTATAGTAATTTAGCTGCAATGTTACGTGCACAGCTCCATTCCTTCGATCATTCGCCATTTTCAGCAGTTTCTTTACACACAAGTACTGCGGGCTCATATTTTTCTGCTAAACCGCTGACAACACAATGCAGCGCGACGATTTTGCGACTAAAATTTGCGAAATTGTGACTAAATTTTCGTATCTTATCGCAAAATGCGACTGGATTTTTTCGTTAATTTCGAGCCCTGCAGTATGGAAATAATACTCCCATTCATCCAGAAGGGCTTCTGATATTTCATAAGAAAAATTGGGGAAATAGCGCGGCACTGATGACAAGTTGCGTGGCTTTCCACAGCAAATTCATGATTTTTCTGACTTTTTAACCCTAGTCACATATAATTACACGCAATTTTACACGTATACAGTGTATTGAGTGCAAAACTAAGTTCATTTTAATCTTAATGCAAACATCATTATTTGGGACATAATTATATCACAGGCTACAATTGGCCAGCTGTCATGAGCCAAATGGCAATTGCTTTAGATTTGAAACCAGTACAAGACTCCTGCACACCGAAGGCTGACAAACAAAATCAACCTCAATGAAAATGATGTGTTTTGAACGGTTTTCAAAGGGATTTCGGAGGTAAAAATACCACTAATATTCTTCTCCAGTTTTCAAATGGAGGGCAAAAGTGTTTTTGTCTTGTAATAATGGTGTTTTTTTCTATGAATTTCATGGGATTACCCTGGAATGAGCAAATTACCCAGTTGTATGCAATTTTATGTCAATATTTCATGAAATAGCGTAACCGTGAAATGTCATGAAGTTTCATGAGAGAAGCAGAAGAAAGTGCAAAGTGCACTGCAATAATATTATTGATTTTTCTCACACAACTCGGGGAGCTATTGTCAAGCTGACCGCGGCAGAATATTTATTTCACATCCAGTAAGTTAACTCTGTCACTCCCACAAGTGATTGACATTAATGTTCTCCTCACAAGCGCAATACCCGGCATACATTGTATTAACGATGAGATGATAAATTATATGAAATGGATCATATATGAACTGCGGATATGAAATCAAGTGAAGCTACATGTATGATCTTCGCAGTTATGAACCCGTGACCTCACGATACCGGTACGACGCTCTAACCAACTGAGCTATGAAGCCACTGACATTGGGAGCTGGTCATTTGTGGGTTCTAATGTTCCCGTGAGGAATGAATCAATGATGAAATGATATATGAAATGGATCATACATGAACTGTGGATATGAAATCAAGTGAAGCTACATGTATGATCCTCACAGTTACGAATGCAATTTTTGGTTAGAGCGTCGTACCGGTATCGCAAGGTCACGAGTTCAAACCTCATTGAAATCCTGAATTTTTCAGGCTTCTTTACGCAATTGCAAAAATTGTGTTCATAACTGCGAGGATCATAGTTTCACTTGATTTCATATCCGTAGTTCATACTGTAATTATATGATCCATTTCATATATCATTTTCATCGTTGATTCATTCCTCACGGGAACATTAGGACCCACAAATGACCAGCTCCCAACATCAGTGGCTTCATAGCTCAGTTGGTTAGAGCGTCGCACCGGTATCGCGAGGTCATGAGTTCAAATCCCGTTGAAGTCCTGAATTTTTCAGGCTTCTTTACGCAATTGCAAAAATTGCGTTCATGACTGCGAAGATCATAGCTTCACTTGAATACATTGTATTGTAAACCACACTGCATGGTGACAAGAATAAAGAAATTTATCACCTAGGGTTTTCGACTAGATAATAATTATATTGCTTTCATCAAATACCCACAACTGACATAAGAAAGTAATGAACGGCAGTCAGTACCGAGAATTAACTTTCAGATCTTGAGATTGAATGGGTTGAATAACTGCATTCACATTCATATTCGGGGAGCAGGGATGGTACAGTGGTGT
>NC_090875.1:35948688-35956188 GCF_036669935.1 Montipora foliosa
CATAATTAATTAGGAGCATTATTGTTTCCTGTCAAATAAAAAGTACTTATCACTTTACCATGCAGTCAATTCAGCAGCTATCACTCATACACATTTGTATACAAAATGGCATGAAGAGTGATGAGCAAAAAATGTATAATCAGCATAGAGTTTCTAAGCAATTATTGTTACTTAAGCAATCGTTTCATCAGAAAATACTGTAGTTAGAAAGAAAGATTTTTGTATTTTTTTCTAATTAACATAATTATTTACTTACAAAGACACGGAACACTGTGTATATCTCGTCAGTGAAGTAGTAGGTAAAGGACACAAACCCATCTTTCTGAAGCTGTTAGAAAACAAATTTATGACAATGTTACAGTAACAATGTAAAACATTAATACTTGATGATTAAGTTTGAGCAATAATAATTTTAAATTATTACACATATAAAGTAAGTGTAACAATGCTTTGGCTAAGTGCAAAATGGGTGCCTAAGAAGCTACAGGTAGGAGATTTCACTTCTACCAACAAGTTCCTACAACTTATTTATTGCAATTGCAATGTCCATAAATTGTAGGCAAGAGCGATCTTCCACAACCCATAAGACAACACCTGTGTCAATACGCATTGTTACATGTAATTGTTGCATCAAGGTCTTATTTGAGGCGCGAGATAATCGAAAGTGGGAAGTGTTAGGATCCCAGTGATTCATTTTGCCCTGCGTTTTGCGTATTTTACGCATTACATTCATTAAATACCCATTGGTTTCCGTCGAGCGCGTCCCGTGTACGCATACCGTAGTTATTCGGTTATAAGGCGCACTCGGTTATAAGACGCACCCCAAACTTTAGCAGTTTAATCAAGCTAAGTTCTCAAACTGAAAATTACGCGAAAATACTCGGTTATAAGACGCACCAAAAAATTGAGAGTTATCAAAAGGATGTGATGAATTTGAGAACAATTATCCTTACACAATTAATAACTGCGAACTCTTTTTGTTAACGTAAACAGAGTGAAAAAAGCACGCATTTAATGATATACATAAAAACAAAAGCTAAAAGTTCACACCTGAAATGATAAACATACAACGCATACACGTTTATTTCCACCTTCCGACTTAATAAATAGTCAGAGTTCAGACTCCATGCGAAAGCGAACAGCACAAAAACTCCCACGGAAAGTCATTCAAAGGTGTTCGACAGCTGAATATCAACACGCCACCAAGGATGCAAATTTCAGTGCACAGGAAAGCCTAGATTAACGAAGAAGGTATGTTTTATCTCCGCAATGTTTGTTCAGAGAAGAAACTTTTCATGCGAGCGACAAACACGATTCTTGGAATATTCGAAACAAGGTTTGAACGATTGTATTGTTGTCACGGGTATCACGTTAATGAGCACATGCTCTTAAGGACGTATGCAAATATCCGTGTGTTTGCTTTTCTCTTGAAGTCATTTAGTGTTCTTAAACGGGTCTCTAAAAGCACTATTCTTTTTTAATAGACAACTAGTGTCCTTTTCTTGTGTTGTTTAAACTGCAAGTTCTCAAATTGACTTCCTGAATATTACAGTGATTAGACACTAAATGACAGTTTTATTTGTTCTGTTTTATAGTTGTTATTTCTTTACAAGTTTAAACACAGGCATCTGAATTTTAATCAATAAATACCTATACCAAGAAAAAAGACAAAAAATCCTCTACCTATGATGTCTATAAATATACACTATATGTATATTCATAGGTAGGTAGAGGACTTTTTTTCTTTTCTCTTTATATATGTAATAAAATTCAGATGTCTGTGGTTTAAAAAACATCAAGCGTATGATTGAAAAAAACTGTCTTGGTTACAATTTTGACCCATTGCAATTGAGTTGTGACCCATTGATTTCTGCCTGAGGGGTACACTGTACCCATTAACACAATTTTCAAAATGAATCACTGGGATCCGATCAAGGTATCACACGAAATGTGTATTGGAAATCAACTTGCACAATCAAACGACACACAAGGACACGAGGACATCGAATGCTTTCCATTCAATGGGAATTTTGAAAATTTAAAGGCTGGAATTTTATCTAACAGGATGATTTTTTTTTGCCGGAAAGGTTCTCTTTATTGTGTGGTTCCAAAAAAATTAATATCCATGCCCCACCACGGAGGAAATTGGAAATTCCAAGGGGGTGGGGGTTGGGGGTCAGAGGCTGAGGAAATTCTAGAGGGGAAGGGGGGTTGGACAATACAATACAATTCCAAGGGGTTAATTTCAAACTCAGTACAAAAATTGCTACTTACTGATATGGTAGATCATTTTTGAAGACATAAATAAGTTCAACTATATCATTTACATGATTGTATGATTACTTTTTCCTCTAAATCAGGTTTTCTTTTTTCCAAAAGCGTTATGTATGCGAAACCTTAAAGACATGACCGCGGAAAAGGTGCAAAGGTGTGGTTCCTAGCTATGCTTCTTCAATCTGTGTTGCATCAGTTGATCGAAAAACAGTACATCACTTCACAAGGCTGCTGCCTTACGGTCGCCCGGTCGCCTGGGGCTCCTTATTTGCGAGCGCTGGCGACCAAATTTCTGAACGAGTAGCCCAAACGGGCGCCTAACTTATCACTAGGTGATTCATCCTCACTTTTAATTATTCACTTTTATATTATTCTGGGCTCTTGAAAAAATGACTCAGCCTACTAACTTTTAATGGGTCTAAGTGAATTTCTGTCTGGTTGGGTATGGATAATTATATTTTCTGGACCACACATTTCTCCTTATCTAAACAAATTTCTTTCAATGAAATACTGCAAACATTCTAGTTACATGTACATGGATGAACCTCACTTCCCCACCAAACACTGTTGTTTGATACACCATACATATATCTTGGTTATTTGTGCTTCTCCATAAACAGTATTGCTTTGGGAGAGTTTTTTTTAAGCTTTTAATGAGGTTAAACGAAGTTTAACCAAGTAAACAACTAGGAGCGACTGCAGCCATTTGGTCAGTGGTTTTAGTATACTTGCGCATGTGTGGAATTCCTCGTGCTTTGGGCTGTAGCGCTTATTTATCAGTGTGGCGAGAAGTAGGAGCATTGTGTGTGGAGCGTTTAGCGGTTTTTGTTCCCTCCCTCCCCACCCTCTGCTTTCCACTGTGTATCAGTGTGACGGGTGCCTGCCAGCCATCGGTGCAGTCTCCATCTTGGAGAGCCAATAGTGGAAGCTCCAGGATGTCTCTGGCACCCAACCTCCAAAGAGCAATGAAGTTGTTTATTATAGCTACAAAATGTATTCTCTAAACAGACTAAACTTGAGATTGTTCTCAACTTCTTTGGTCAAATATTGTACATGTATCAGCCAACTTACTGTTACAGCGTATGACAACTCTGAAGTACACTCATCCCCTGGTGATGATATACTGTCACCGCTTGGCAGCCAACCAACCCTATTAAAAGTAAAAAAGTAAAGTTACCACATTTAATGTCGATAACTCATAACAGTGATTCAACTGACAAACCTGAGGTCGACGGTGCGCTAATTTTACTCCCCCCTCTCCATCAGTGCTCCGTTTTACGGGTATTTAAAGCTACTTAGCGACACAGAAAGGAAAAAAGTCGAAACAAGGATGCGAGATCCGGGAATCGAACTCAGGACCTCTTGCACCAAGGCCGCGCACTAACCGACTGTGCCATCCTTGCTCCAATAACTATTGCCAAAATAACAACTATCAGTGTTTAACCACACTCTTTTAAAGTCAATTTAATTTCACAGCATTATTAAATATTTTGTTAACTTTCATTTTATTAGCCAGGCCTTTGGCTTTTGAACAACGGGGCCCAGAATAATAACTTTACTGTAACGTGTAAAAGGAAAGGAAGAAGGACATATCTTTATGATTAAGCATGTACTTGTGCTCATGCAAAACTTACATGTAAAATCCAGGCAGAGGATTAATCCCCTGACCTGGGCTCGGCATACAATAGTCATGACTTACAGAGGCATCTCCTAAAAGTGCCCCTATGATCAAAATAATCACTTCCTTTTTTCCTTCAGATTTTCAAAGTGTGCTTGCTTAACACCTGACTGGCAAAATATTGAGCTTTGACTTTTATCCAAAGCCTGTTTACTTTAAGTGTAAATTTAGGATTTCATGGTCCACTATTAGTCATGTTCAAAACTGACCCATTGGACCTCAGAGGGTTGGATCCAAGCAGTTTATTATAAGTAAAAACCATGAGTTTAAAAGTCTGAAACACCCAAAACTCCTGTTCTGCATATTAATTATGTGGCATACACACGCATTGCATTCTTAAACAACAATCCTCGCCAAAAATCCTTGAAACACCCCCTTCTCCTGGACAGTGTTGAGATGACATTTTACTGTTTGACTGGCTGCAACAACATTGAAAAAGGGAGGGGGACGAATATGGTGCGAGAATGTTCAAAGTGTTTCAAGGTTTTTGTTGAAGATTGTAGCTAGTGAGCCTTTGACATCATTTTCTCCCTGATCCAGCTCTCTCAAGATCTTAAAACTTACTAGTGGCAGCCCATTCAATAGGAAAATTACAGTTAAGATAAACAGGTGTCTTTTTGAAATCAAGGCTTAAGATCGACTTTGGTTGCTTAGTGTTTAGTTAACATCAATATTAAATTCACGGGCTGTGATCGTGAAATTTATTTCACGGTTCACTACATGTATGAAATCTATAAGCCCCCTATTCGCGTGAAAGGTCACAAATGTGAAATGATCAGGTCTGACAACAAATGATCTTGAACCCCGTAGCAGAATAGTTTAATCAATAGAAGGCAAATGGTTTAATCGAGTGCCAAATTGTTTAAGGGACAGGCAATCGAAATTCAGTGCCAAGTCAAATGGACAAGACAAGACTGCAATCATTTAGTTAAAGAAGGAACGGTTCAACCAGTTGACAAACAACTTAACTCACCGGCAAATGGTTTAATGGCCTGACAAGTGATTCAGTGCAATGTCAAATGGACAAGACAAGACTGAAATGGTTTAGTTAAAGAATGAACAGTTCAACTAATCAACGGACGACTTAACTCACTGGCATTATGGTTTAATCAAGTGTCAAATGGTTTAATAGTCAGGCAAGTGATTCACTGCACGGTCAAATGGACAAGTCAAGACTGAAATGATTTAGTCCACGGGGAGGGCTGACGTAAATATCTGTCGTCAGCTTGATAACACTTGGCACGAACCTGGCAGGCTTTTTGTTCTCCGGGTCAAATTGTTTTCTTCCTTCTTTTTGGATGAAGTATTCTTTTTGTTTTTCGAGAGTAGGGCTAAATGTAACTGATTAATGATGTCCAAAGCATGAAGATAAACAAGATAAGGTCCTATGCCCCAGTTCAGAGTTGTCTTCTCTATAGCTTTACTCCATTTTTGTATGTGAAACAGTACGCTCTTTACGAAACCCCACTTCGACACAGTTTCCATTTCACATAAAAAAACAGAGTAAAGCTATCGAGAAGACAACTCTGAACTGGGACACAAGACCTTATCTTGTTTATCTTCATGCTGTGGACATCATTAATCAGTTACATTTAGCCCTGCTCTCGAGGAAGAAAACAATTTTACACGGAGAACAAAAACCTTGTCAGGTTCGTGCCAAGTTTTGTTGGGCTGTCGACAGATATTTATGTCAGACCCCCCCATCGACTAAATCATTTAAGTCTTGACTTGTCCATTTGACCTTGCACTGAATCACTTGCCCAGCTATTAAACCATTTGACACTTGATTAAACAATTTGCCAATGAGTTAAGTCGTCCGTCAATTAGTTGAACCATTCGTTTTTAACAAAACCATTTCAGTCTTCTCTTGTCCATTTCACATTGCACTGAATCACTTGCCCGGCCATTAAACCATTTGCCGGTTAGTTACAGTAAGTCGTCCTTCAACTAGTTGAACTGTCCCTAACAAAACCATTGCAGTCTTGTCTTGTCCATTTGACTTTGACTTTGCACTGAATCAATTGCCAGTCTCTTAAACCATTTGACACTTGATTAAGCCATTTGCCGATGAGTTAAGTCATTTGCCAATTAGCTGAATTGTGCCTTCTGTGAGTAAACCATTCTGCTACAGGGCACATGATCATTCATTGTCAGACCTAGTAAAGTAAAGTAAAGGCACTTTATTTAATGTTGGTAGTTCCTTCAGTTACGAAACTGGTATCAATGAAACCGACAGTGCGCCCTTTACCACACTGCCCTTCCCCAGGGACCCTCTAACCAGGGACCTCTTGCTCGGAAAGCCGCGCACTAACCAACTTAGCCACGCCTGCTCCTCCCCTGATAATTTCATATTTTGTCCACGGATGGATTCTCAGTCAAATAAACCAATTTGAATTAGTCTGTTCTGTTTTAACATCATTATCTGAACCATTTCAAAACAATCTAAATCATTTCAATTTTGACTAAACCGCTTCACAAAAGAACACTTAACCTTTTGTTGTTCGACAGCTTCATTTCAAAACCACTTATTTCATTTGGCAAACCATCACTAAACCATTTCAGTCTGTTTTCTCTGTTCCATTTCAATTTCTTGTATTTTTGGCAGCGATGGCCGCCCATCGCCAAAATGGTGATGATAAAACGAAGACAATCGCACAAGTTTGAATTTAAAGTCTCCATATAAAATAAGGTCAGGCTTAGACGAAAAAAGATACAATCGAACCTTTTTCGGGGTGTCTAGAAAATGCAGACCTTGAAAATGCAGATCTAAAAAAAGAAGACCTAGCAAATGCAGAGCTAGCAAATAACCATTTAGTGTCAGTAATATTATTTCGTAACTTAAACAGTGTTTAGCAAAGTTAGGTTTATGCCAAAAAAAAAAAATCAGTTATAGAAGGCAAGTTAGCGGACCTACACAAGGAAACAAACTTCCTTTAGCAAAGTATACAAAGAAGTACTATTGCACCAGGCAGAATTGTATCATGAGTAAAATTAATTTCCTTACTTTAACAGCAAATTTGGAAATACCCAATTAAGAAAGGGCCAACCTAAAGGAAGCACTCAAAACACTTATTAAATAATTAAGGAAGAATTCAGTCATTCATGTTAACTCTTTACCAACATACACATCACACGAGTCATCACATGCCATCTGCTGTGCATAAAAACTTAGTAAATTCCAGGAACTTTGTTTAATAGTTAGTGAACTGGACAACACTTAGCAGTCTTAGGTAAGCAGTCTAACCAAGCTGCATGCTTGGTTAGGTTTATACCGTTTTCTTGCGATATAGTGACATGTTTTCAACACAGGTTTTGAGGCTCATCCATATAAATCACAGAGGCAAAAAGTCATTAAATTATTTGTCACTGAACTGAATTGGTCAGAATTTGGTGCGTTTTCTTGGTCTGCAGGTCTGGGTTTCTACATCAGCATTTTCTAGACATCCCTTTTTCATTTTGAGGAGGTTACAAGAGGAGTACTTAGACAAGGAAAAGAAGTTGTATGTGTGCTTCGTTGACCTGGAGAAGGCATTTGACAGGGTCCCACG
>NC_090875.1:35958688-35973688 GCF_036669935.1 Montipora foliosa
CATTGCTACTAATTCTTCTGGTGATGGAACAGTTGGTGATGGTGGCTTCTTTCTATTTTTGGAAATATAAGAGATGACTGAGGACGGGTAGCCATTGGCTTTTAGTGCATCTGTGACATAGTTGGTCTCGCGTGATTTTCCTTCGTTAGTGCTTGGGAGATTAGACGCACGGAATAACAAGGTAGAGGCCGTGCTGATTTTGTGTTTTCTCTCATGATGTGAGGAGAAGTCTAGATATCTATCAGTGTGGGTTGGTTTTCGATAAACGTCAATGACAGCAACACCATTTTTTCTGGACACTAAGGTGTCAAGGAAGGCAATTTGTCCATTGTTCTCTTCTTCAATGGTAAATGTGATCTTAGGGTCGACAGCGTTTAAGGTGTCGTGGAAGGAATGGACAGCAGCTTTCTTGATGACAACAAAGCTGTCATCAACGTATCGTTTCCAAATCCTTGGCGGAACAGTGGCAGAGCTGATGGCTGACTCTTCTATCACTTCCATACAGAGGTTAGCGACGATAGGGCTAACAGGGCTGCCCATGGCACAACCATGAATCTGCTTGTATGTGCGATTATTGTAGACAAAATAGTTGTTTGAAAGAGTGAAGTCAAGGAGAGAGATGATGTCGTCGGTAGAGAGGTTTGTTCTGGTCTGTAGTGTGTTGTCACAGTTCAGTTTATTGCGGATATAATCGCAAGCTTTATTCACTGGGATAGCTGTGAAAAGGGACACCACGTCAAATGACACCATGACTTCGTCGTCCAAGATTTCGATGTTAGCTACTTGTTTCGCGAACTGGGAGGAGTTGAGGACAGAATAACCATTAAGGTTCTGTATCGGAGAAAGGATATCTGATAGAAACTTGGATGTGTTATAAAGGGCGGAGCCGATACATGAAACGATTGGTCGAAGAGGGCAGCCAGGTTTATGGTGTTTAATAGAGCCACGAATGGCAGGTAGAGAACCATCTGTGGAATGAAGTTTGCGATAAGTAGCTTCGTCAATCTTATTTTCTCTTTTTAGAGCGAGGAGCTTGCTGTTCAGTTCTCTTTCAATTTTGGTGGATGGCGACTTGTAGACTTGTTGATAAGTGTCAGGGTCACTAAGTAGAGCTTCCATCTTGGTGTCGTAGTCGGATCTGTCTAAAACAACGAAACAGTTCCCTTTGTCAGCTTTTGTTATCACACGTTCAGGATCATTTTTTAAGTCCTTTAGAGCTTTTTGTTCAGCTTTCGTGATATTTTTATGTGGTGGAATTCGAGCTCTATGGAGTAAAGAAGCCGTAGTGGTTCGTATGGCGTCCTTCGAGTCATCGGGGAGGCGGGAAATGGCGGCTTCAACCTCAGAGACAATGTCTTTAACAGGGATGTTTCGTGGTGTTGGGGCGAACTTGGGGCCTTTCTCAAGTAGAGAACGTTCTGCCGTAGAGAGAGGTTTGTGTGATAAATTGATCACCCAGTTCTTTCTGTCGATCGTATTAGAGCTGTCATTTTTTGCTTCCATCCTTAAATTTGTAAACTTGTTCTCGTGTCTCGCTTCAATGTTGTTGCGGACTGATTGCGATCTCTTAATCAAATATTGTAGAAGCGTGGAAGAGATGTCATCGGTGACTAAGGTCGATAATTGCTGTTTGGATTCTTCGAGCGTTCTTTTCAAAACTCGGATTCTGTTGTGACAAATAGAGATTCGTGCTCGCATACAATGTTTGCTGGCCCGTTCCATAATGTTTTTGAACATCGGATGGTTGCCAGGTGGTTTAAATCTCAAAGACTTCGGAGTCCAATGGTTTTCCAATGCTTTGTGCGTAAATTGAAGATGGCGATGGTGAGCTTCGAGTTTGTAAGTTGTTTTTTCCATAGTCCGCGCTAATTTTAGGGCTTCCGACCCAGCCACTTGGCGAATACGTTTAAAAATTGCACCGTAACCAGGATGAGACATGTTGTGAATCTGAAAGACGTTCTCTGGTTAAAAATTGGTTAAAAATTATAAGCTTTCGGCTATCTATCTATAGCCTTTAACGAATGAAATATAAGAAGCACGAATCAAAATATATACGAAAAGGGGTGTAAAAATTCGATGCGGGTGAGAACTAAAATATGAATAAGAATGATCTAGAAAAAATTACAATAAAATAGAGTATTGTCTCGGTAACGGTTTAGAATTATTGTCCGCGTTAACAGTTTTTGCGGTATGCCAGGATTCCAAGGTTTTTCTAACACGGTAGTTGCCTTTGTCAATCACGCATGCATTATTAAAGTCAATAGAGTGGTCATTCTTCCATGCATGGCTGGCAATGTTTGACCCTTTCGCGAAATTTTTTAGGTTTCTTTGATGTTCTTTTTTCCGCTTTAAAAAGCATCTTCCAGTTTCGCCAATGTAACTCCACGGACAGTCCGAGCACGGAATTTTGTAAACAACATTGCATTGTTGGTCCAAGGGCTGTCTTGTTTTTGGGGATGGGAATTCTTGCTGAAGGGTTTTAAGTGGTTTGGTGACGACTCGAATTTCATGTTTGCGTAATAATCTCATGAGGGGCTCTGTCAAGCCGCTAATATATGGAAGGCACGCAAATCCATGGGGTGTATTCTGTGGGTCAACCCAACTAAAGAACATTGCTACTAATTCTTCTGGTGATGGAACAGTTGGTGATGGTGGCTTCTTTCTATTTTTGGAAATATAAGAGATGACTGAGGACGGGTAGCCATTGGCTTTTAGTGCATCTGTGACATAGTTGGTCTCGCGTGATTTTCCTTCGTTAGTGCTTGGGAGATTAGACGCACGGAATAACAAGGTAGAGGCCGTGCTGATTTTGTGTTTTCTCTCATGATGTGAGGAGAAGTCTAGATATCTATCAGTGTGGGTTGGTTTTCGATAAACGTCAATGACAGCAACACCATTTTTTCTTGACACTAAGGTGTCAAGGAAGGCAATTTGTCCATTGTTCTCTTCTTCAATGGTAAATGTGATCTTAGGGTCGACAGCATTTAAGGTGTCGTGGAAGGAATGGACAGCAGCTTTCTTGATGACAACAAAGCTGTCATCAACGTATCGTTTCCAAATCCTTGGCGGAACAGTGGCAGAGCTGATGGCTGACTCTTCTATCACTTCCATACAGAGGTTAGCGACGATAGGGCTAACAGGGCTGCCCATGGCACAACCATGAATCTGCTTGTATGTGCGATTATTGTAGACAAAATAGTTGTTTGAAAGAGTGAAGTCAAGGAGAGAGATGATGTCGTCGGTAGAGAGGTTTGTTCTGGTCTGTAGTGTGTTGTCACAGTTACCGAGACAATACTCTATTTTATTGTAATTTTTTCTAGATCATTCTTATTCATATTTTAGTTCTCACCCGCATCGAATTTTTACACCCCTTTTCGTATATATTTTGATTCGTGCTTCTTATATTTCATTCGTTAAAGGCTATAGATAGATAGCCGAAAGCTTATAATTTTTAACCAATTTTTAACCAGAGAACGTCTTTCAGATTCACAACATGGAACTTTCCTATTTAGTGGTTGGCCATTACAAACTTTAAAATCGTAGAGAGCTGGATAGAGGAGAAAATTATATCAAAGACTCGACAGTTTAAGAATGCAATGAGTTTGTACATGGCTGAATAAATATACAGCACCGGAGTTTCGGGTTATTCAGACTTTTAAACACATGTTTTGCATATGTAATGAAATGAAATTTTAAGCTAGTGAGTAAATGACGTCACTTTTCCCTAGATCCAACCCTCCGAGGTCCAACTGGTCAGTATGAAAGGTGAGTAATGGTGGACCAAGAAATCCACAACTTCCACTCAAAGTAAACAGCCTTCGGAAAAAAATCAAAAATCAAAATTTTGCCCATTAAGCAATCACACTTTCAAAATCTGAAGAGAAAAAGGAAGTGATTTTTTTAGCAAAGTAGCAGCTTCAATGGGCTTCATTAGAGATCCTCTCTCATGAAGACAGTAAAATACTTACTTTGAGCAGTTGCTGCTTTCCTCTGCTTTGTAATATTCACTGTCATATTGATATCCTTGATAATGAGCACCAGTGACATGACTCTCAAAACCAGTTGGGAGCTTATCCCAGCTGCTGAAACGGACACCACCGCCAACACTGTAGGTTCCTTTTGGGCATGCCTTACATTCAAGTGTTTTACTTGTAACATCGACATAATGCCCCAGCTCACAACTGTAGGCTGAGAAAAAGAATTAACAAAACAATCAATGGCAATAACAATGTCCACAAACAGTGCATCATATTATACTATTATTATATCATATTTACCCATGTTTAAGTCGACCTTTTATGGCCTCAAAGAAGCTACAAAAATCGCCCTCGACTTATACACGGGTGAAAGATTTAGAGCCAAGTTCCAGCTAAATAATTTACTCAAAATTAACATAATAATGGTGTCTTTAACTGGAACAGCTTATCTTGGACAGGTAAAGGAAAGAAAAGGAACTTTATTTAAGTGTCTAGTCATTCTAGCACTGGAGCGCTAATTGGTGACACTGTAAATGAAATGAACAATGAAAGTAAATCAAGTCAAATTTCGGTAAAAGGTTTACCAGCTTTAGCACTTGGATTTCTTCATTCAAGGCTGCAGTGCTTTAACAGCACGGCGCCCAGTCGCCCAAGGTTCAGGCGAGTGAGAAAAATTACCTGGTCACCTGGTCGGGCACTCTGGCTTATCGTATTTTGAGCAGATAAGCAGGCTAAAAATTTTAATTTGCTGATGGTTACACTTTATGAAAGCTCTCAGAAAATGTTTTTTTTTTTTTAACGAAACAATCGGTTCAAAGGCAGTTCCACATGATTGCCCTCATAACATGATCCATGACTTTGCAATTGACTGCTCGCGGCCGCACAGATTTTGATTCCTTCTCAAAAAATAGCATTAAATTTGGTACTTGGAGTTTGGCATTTATTGGTTATAGTTTTTAAACGAAGTTGTTACTTCTGCTCTGATGAAGTAAAGCACGGCCGGCAAAGCAGTGCAATTTATTGTTATATGAACCAGGAATCGCAGTTTAAGCAAATTTAATGTGTAGCGATGATTTTCATCCAGATCAAGATGACTTGTTTAAAATATGATAGCTTTTGGGGCAAGGTCCCAATTCATTGTTTCACTGTAGTTTTCAAAGCAAACTCCATGGAAATCCAGCGGCAGTGATTCACGTTTTGAAAATTTGTTTTCAACCTACCTAACCAGTAAAAAGGTTTACCTGTAGACCCAAACGTCTTTATCAAAATTACATAAACCTGCCACGACTTTACTTTTTTATTTTTAAACCTGAAAAACATCGGCAGCATTGCCACTTTTCTCATCTTTCTCAAGTATGGCGTGAAAAATATGACAGGTTGCAGGGTTTTCTTGCACTAGCAAGTTGGACAATCACCAGAGCAGTCGCAACAATTATTTTTGTTGAGAGAGAGACAATGAAATACTTATACTTATGCTATTAGTACAGAATACCAACCCCCCAGGTGGATGAAGATCTTGCTGCATTTTTGATTTCAGATAATTGATAATTAATTTTGGCCAACCAACTTTGAGAGCTGGCGACCCCAGCTGAAATGCTTGGAAGCCAGAAGGGCTCCCTGATATTTTCCTTAGAACACAGCCTTGTTCATTTGACTACTGTCAGAGTTATTTATGTGGTCTCATCAAACAGTAATCCAATCAGAAGATTATTTCCAAGTCAACCACTCATGTTGAATATCGTCCCACAAAATTATGTGAGATGAGGCCTGAGGTTTATAGTCAAGACTTGAGAGTCTAAGCAATTACAGAGGAAATTACAAAGGCAACCCTTTCTCAGTTACTTTAAGATCCTGAGTTTGGATCCAGCCGGGGTTCAAACCCACGACCTGATGCTCAACCAACTGAGCCACTGGTGTGCATTTTTTGTGTTAATTTTGTAAATGTTGTCCATATTCAGACAAACGTGTCTTGATTTTTATTTAATGGGTTATCATTACGAGAAGGCAGCTTGCTATATGTAAACTTGCAGGTTAACAGCATATTACTGTGAAACAAACTTCAGGCCTCAGTTGTTCAAAAGGTGGATAAACGCTATCCACCGGATAAATCACTATCCAGTGGATAAGCACCAACAAAACCAATTGAGTTATCCAGTGGATAGCGCTATCCATCCTCAGGGATCGCGTTAACGCAGAAATCGTGCATTTTTACGCAAATAAAATCCAAAAAATGCATCATCAAAATTTTAATGCGTCCCAGGACGCAAGGCACTGACTTAAATAACTCACACAACTTGCTTTGATTTGTCAGTATATTCTGTTGTTTGTAAAACTGTTGGAGCGATCTGTGCTCATAATTGAAGTTCTAAGAAATGGGGTTTAAAACATCTAAAAAGGTTAAAACTAAATTTTCGACCGCCTTCTGCGGTCTTCTTCAGAGGAATGTACTCTGCAAGTCACTGAATGCAAATATATAGCAAAGGACGTCACTGTTTGTTGCTCCTAAGGGAGGAAACCAGTAATACGTAAACCCTTGGGAAGGGTGCTCTTTCATTAACAGAGTTCTTGTCCAGGAATGAATGTAACGGCTCTAGAAAAAGCCTTTTTCGGCCGCCCTCCATGCATTGCATATGCATATGCTATGCGCAATATTAATTCCAAGTTGGTTACTCTCTTTTTCTCATAATTTAAAACATACTCTTTTTCTCGCAGAGGGTCACCAAGATTTTGGGACCCCCAGCAAATGCTTGGAACCCCAATTTGGCCGAACATGCGGGTCCCAGGACCCAGATTGAAAAATCCTAGTGCCATCCCTGATCCTTTGAACAACCGGGGCCAGAGATTTAAACCATTTGCTTCCAAAGATTTTATTCTGTCTAATGCCAGACAGTTTTGCACATCCATGACAGTCACTTTAGGAGTCAAACTTAAGGTCTTATGACCAAAACCTATCCTACTTTATTTAAAAGATCCCAGAAGACAAAGTGAGATCTCAAAAGCCTGGTCCAATATGACCTCATTGAATAACAAATTATTCACATTTTTACTATAATTTAAAGACAGACGAGAATGTAACAACAAAGTTTACATCGCAAGTAGGGCAAGATTGAGTCGATGACAAGAATCAGATGTATGTACTGCTACTCAATTACAAAATTTACGTAAATGGAGTTACTTTGACAGGAATATTCAGCCAGCTGGACAAAGCACAAATTTTGCAATACCTATTCACTGTACGCAAGTCGAATTAACTCTCAAAAATAAATCAGAAATTTAAGTATTCCTTGCTTTAATAGGAAAGATAAGGTCACTTCAAATATTGATCGCGAATATGATATGTAGGAAAGTGATTTGTAGACACAAGTTACCAGTGCATTTATTTTCCGCCAAAAGTCTATCCGATCTGCATAACAAGCGAAATATAGGGCACTTCTAGTCCAGACTTCATATACAGGAAACCGAAAATGCTAAATTTTAGCTTCATTACAGATTTAAAAGTTAAATTGAGGGACTTACTCGTAATCCGCTCTGAAATGAAAGAGACACGAGGCAAGGCAGCAAGACTTCGTTTTAAAGTTGCGTACGTATAATTGCAAATGCAAATGAAGTTTAATATTATTCGGTTCAATCGGACCGGCAAGCCTTCGAAACTTGTACAAAGATGGTTCACCACCCCATGGAAAAAGAAGGCTCGATAACAATTTATTCACTTTCCTCAGAACAAAAAAAGGCAATTTTCCTTTTACAATAAATACATAGCACTTACTGCAGTCTTTTTGGCGAACTGGGGCTTCCCTCGTTTCACAAACGTCCGGATCCTTCGGTACAGCCACGCGCCATCTGCTCTCAGCAGAATCGCACTCAGTGAATTCGTAAGTTTGTTGGTCCTTGAGCAATGCAATAAAAAATGGTTAATACACAGCATCGTAGAAACATGACTTTTGAGAATACCGAGGCGAAAAACGTAAGCATGCAGAGGAGGAATTATAAATCTTGCATTCTACAGACAATATTCCTCGCACACCTCAGTACACTTGATTAGAGACAACGAAGGCCCAACGAACACAATAAAGAGAACTGCAACAAGAGCCCAGCGACAGCTTTTCATGGCTTTAAAATGATACACCCGAGAATCGCTAAGCAGAAGTTACTTTCGCCAAACGGTTCAACGAAGAAGAACGAGACGAAACACAAAGACAAAAGAGAATTTATGAAGTGTCTTGTCGAACCCAGCCCTCCTCAGCGAAAATTGAATAAATTAGTTGTCATGGCAATCTTTAAATTTATGAGAAAAACTAACGCGGAGAGATTTCGACGTTTCGATGACATCCTGTCATCATTATCAAGAAAATGAAGAAAAATTTTTTTGAAGAAAATTTACATAAGTAAGTAGTCAAAAAAAAACTAAACCAAAAACAATAGTCTATTGTTCTAAGCCAGTGAATCATCCAGTGACCTCACACAAAGGAAAACACAAAGTCAAGTAAAAACTTTAGCACGTATTGAGTCTGATTGGATGTTAAGGCTTGGTCTGTACTTACTTATGTAAATTTTCTTCAAAAAAATTTTTCTTCATTTTCTTGATAATGATGACAGGATGTCATCGAAACGTCGAAATCTCTCCGCGTTAGTTTTTCTCATAAATTTAATAACAAAAGTCAATCTTATATGGCAATCTTTGGTCTCGAAATAAAATGCACGAGGAAGGCAATTTTTTTTTTCACAACAAATAATACATTATGACAGTTCATTAACTTTTCTTGGAACTGTGATAATTACAGTTAAAATGGAGTTAGAAGGATAATTTTCTTACAACTTGGTAATTCATTTTAATATTGCAATTCTAATATAGGCTTTGCTGCACCTTTAATGACGTTTATTCCTTTAATACCTGTTAGTTAATATAAAAGGATATCTGGCCACGTGCTCACCTCTTTCGTTTGATAAAAGAATAAACTCGTTATTTTTTTTAATTGGGAGCTATGATATGTTGTAATGCATGCAGTAGATGCCAATTATAGAGAGAGTCAGACTGGGTAAGGGATACTCCTATGTAATACGTAAATATTGTGTAATTCTCTTAATTTCTTCTTATTCCATCTATAAAGGAAAATACTACAGGCTGTAGAAGCTAATATATAATGCGGACTACAGTGCCTTAATGTCAACAGATCTAATCATGAAAGAAATGTATTTATTGATGTCGAAGTGAGTGAACTTGATGCAAACGAATGAGGCAGCTCTCTAATCAGGAGGATAACACACTTTTCTTCGAAACGCAAGGGATTGTGGTCAAAGGCGCAAGGAATTGTGGCTATGCACGAATGGAGGAATTAATTAAGATGCACGGCATGATCTTGTTTCACATGTAGAAGATTAGTAAGACATCTACATCTAAATTCATAACTCGCAAGATCCTGAGTATGGACATTTATTTAAAAAATAAAGAAATAAACATTTTTTTTAAAGTTTATTTATAGATACTGATGAACTACCAGGATTTTTCCTTTTGCTAAAAAATCATATCTTCACCACGCGCAGTGAACATATTATTATCGTTCACAAAGTGTGAGAATATAGGTGTTGTCATGGTAACGAACACGACTTCCTCTTCATTGTAAGACACTTTTGTGTTTTAATATAATTCTTCTCTACTACATTAACATTTGTATTGCAAAATTTTGCATTATCATGATTTGTTTTTCATAACTTTCACGCGTGACATAACATTTTCATAACACAACAAGCGTGTTTTAGCGGTTCGTGACCACTTTTTCATCATTTAGAAAATAAGTAAAACAAGTGGTTTTAAATCTGGACATTTCATCAATATCTATATAATAAACAAAACATTACATGGCCGCTTGGGGATACGAATTTTATATTCTCGTGCTGAAGGTATGTCTCACTTGTTTGCTGCGCTCACTCGTGAGAGATGCCTTCAGCACTCGAAGAAACAATGCGTATCCCCGCGCGGCTATGTAATATCCTCCATATATAAATAATTAAAGTCAGTTTACTCGTTCATTGAATTGAGTTCAAACTGTGCCTGTTCTGTTTCAGTTTCATTCAGACTGCTTGATTCCAAGCGTAGAATCCAACATGTTGCGTTCGTTTGGCCACCTCGTTGAGCACTGTGCAACATCATCCAACAATGTTGGATTCAACAATGTTGGATGATGTTGGATCCGTTTGGCCGGGCCTTTACACTGTCTTTCAACAAAAAAATAAATTCGAAATCCAAGAACTTGTAATCTTGGTAGGAAACAAATCTTTTGACCACCTCTCCAATTTATAAAAAACTTACGAAATACTAGGATTTTCCTTTCTCTTAAAAATCATATATTTACTGCGCGCAGTGAAGATATATATTAATTTTTCAGCCTAAGAGGATTGATATGAGGATATAGGTGTCGCCATGGTAACTAACACGATTAGCCAATAATAAGGAGACCTCAACTTCCTTGTATTAATTAAAGTCTGTAGATGCTTTTGTGCTACAATATGATTTTTCTCTACTACACCAGGGCCCTTTTGTTCCTAAGCCGATTAACTTGATCCACGATTAGCGTAAACTTTTGCTTCATGTTTTTAACTTTTTGGTGAAAGTTTCGTTTGCTTATTTTTGTCTTTCAAGAGTGACTTCTTCAAATGTAAAGTTTTGCCGAATATCAGTGATGAACAGCATTTGGGAGTAGAGAAATACTCCTTGGTTGATTTTTAGTCTGGGGTTAGCGTTAATCGGCTTTTGAACAACCGGGCCCAGCATTTTTATGACTCAATATACATTATCATAATTTGTTTTTCCTAACTTTCATATATAGCTTCGTGTTACACCGTGCACCGGTGGCTCACGTTTGAACCCCCAAGCACCGGACTATCACGCGGGAGGTCGCGAGTTCAACTCCGGCCGTGACCAACACTCAGGGTCTTTAAATAACTGAGGAGAAAGTGCTTCCTTTAATTTGTAACTACATCTGCAAATGGTTAGACTTTCAAGTCTTCTCGGATAAGGACGATAAGCCGGAGGTCCCGTCTCACAATCCTTAAATGTTAATAATCCTGTGGGACGTAAAAGAACTCACACACTTGTCGCTAAGAGTAGGGCACGTAGTTCCCGGTGTTGTGGTCTGTCTTCTGTTGTGTATCATGGTTGGGAGGGTAAAAAAGGGGCCACAGTAATTGGCGCAAGCTGTTGTGGCGCTCTGCCAGCTTGACTGGCAAAGTTAATAAAATAAAATGCTTGTTCTAGCGGTTGATGATCACTTTTTCGCCATTTCCAGGGGCACCCAACGAATCTGTTCCTCACATTATCTGTTCCATCTTGCTGGCTGGCAACAATACAGGTGTTTCGATGAGCTGGCTGGGAAATTTTGTTATTGATAGAGGTTTTGCCTGGGAATTACTGACTTTTTCTAGCATTTCAACCCGAGCTGGCTGTAGAAACTCTGAAGACTAAGGACGACTAAAAAAAAAAAAGGAAAAAAGGACCCCTTCCCTCTCCCAGAGAATAGTCACAAACATACGACGGCTGGTCAGAGTGATTGCGCTTTTGGAAAAAACCTGTTTTGTCCCGGTTTTGTCGCTTTTGTTCGGTCGTTTTGGATCGAGGGATTTGAAAGCGCTAGGAATTCCTGGGTGGGAAATAAATTTGATCAGCTGGCTGGGAAACCAACCAATTTTATCTCGCTGGCTGGGAAATTTTTTGTGTGTCTTGCTGGGAAAAAGGAACAGATAATGTTTTCCCAGCAACACTGAAAAACACCTGAAAATGCCTTAATAACATTTATTTTCATTAACTGGGGTATAATAATACATTTTACAACAAATTGGTCGTTGGGTGCCCCTGCATTTCGAAACAGGTTGTATCCCCGAGGGGCGCCATGTGACATCTTCCATTCATTTGATCATAAATTTATTGGACATTTGAATCATAAACTCCTTCTGTGACGATATTCAATAAATAAATTATTCCTCAACACTCTAAGGTTAGCATAAATATAAAAACAGATCAGTGAGCAAATGGGTAAACATTGATCAGCAACAAATTGTCCCAGAAAAAGAATAAACTTTACAGGTAAGATACAAGTTGCCTGGCAACTGGCGAAAAAGGACAACATTTCTTTCATCGAGCCCTCCAGCTGGACAATTAGGGTGCGTTCGATTAACTGTATTCCGGAATAGGAATAAATGGAATGGAAGTTAGGAATCCTTCGTTTTTACGGAGATTCACATTGAGATTGTCAAACACCTTATCTTTATTGTCCTTTTTGGTTCAAAACGGTAAGCATACTGTTTCAAATCACCACTCCACGTATTCTTATTTCATATTTCGGAATAGGGTCAATCGAACAACTCTTAGCTTTAAGTGTCCCGCTGCTCTATGTGGGCGCTAGCATAATCCTTGCATAACGTTTTTGCCTGGCTTCGCGTATTTTTCGGCAAACGACAAACCTCTGAGTGTCACGTGACAGCCTTGAGGTCGAGTTTGCAGTCCACGGTTGAAGTTCTGACAGTTCTTCTTGCGATAAGTGATTTACCGCAGCGTTTCTCTAACTGTAACCTTCTATCAGATGTGAAAAAGAACGCCGATGACACAAATCTCACGTTTGCCTCCAAAAACCCTGAAGAGTTGTTTTCATCCCTGACTCACGATTTAAGCAATCTGAAACAATGGCTCGATTCTACCAGTTTAAGTCTTAATGTCCTCAAGACTGAACCACACATATGCCTTGACGGGCATTCAATTAAAAGAGTCAATAGTTACAAATGCCTAGGCGTTCAGGTTGATGAAACACTCTCGTAGGAGGCTCACATCTTCGAAGTTGGTAAAGTTGCAAAAGTACTTGCTGCCCTGAGGAGGCTGAGACAGATATGTCCCCAGAGTACCCTTGTCACAATTTACAAGTCATTGATTCTTCCGCATTTCGATTATTGCAGCACTGTCTGGGGCTGTGTCGGTTAATGGACTCAACCAAAAGCTAGAGAAACTACAAAACAGGGCTGCACGCATAATAACAGGGTCTAGTTGCGATGCCAGATCTGCCCCAATTCTTCATGCCCTTAAATGGAATAGCCTCGCTGACAGACGTGCAAAACAACTGAAGTCTTTAATGTTTAAAACTGCAATCACCATCATTCATATGGTAAGAATTACTGTCTCCCGGGTAACCGTTTTGGAGAAATAGCTTCATAACTTGAGACAGAGTTGACTGTATAAACAATGACGACGCTGAACAACCGCGTAAACAGCGGTAGGTAAGTGTGCGAGTCAATTTAATTTTATACTTCCTGGGTCTAAAGGAGTCCCATTTTGTGTAGACACGGGTAGAAGTTTTCTTTCTGTAAACCGTTGTTGAGAGAGTGTTGTCAGTTTTGATTGCTTTTGGCAAGGACATCTAAAAACTGAACGGAATTTCTTGATTTTCCTCAACCTCCATAGTGAACTTAATATTGGCATGCCTATTGTTGGGGTAATGAAGAAATCTTTCAGCACTGGCTTTACTCTCAAAAAAGGTGAAAGTGTCATCTACATATCGGAACCAAATGGATGGACAGTCCTTCACATTTTGTAGCCATTTCTCCTCAAAGTGGCACATGAAAATAGTGGCTAAAACAGGTCCTAATGGAGACCCCATAGCAACACCATCAATTTGGTCATAGTAATCCCCATTGAACATGAAGTGGCTTTTCTTTGTGACAAACTCAAGGAGAGTTTTCAGGACCCTAGGCGGAACTTTCTCAACAACGGTTTACAGAAAGAAAACTTAATTTACTGGTCTCTACACAAAATGGGATTCCTTTACACTCAGGAAGTATAAAATTAATTTGATTCGCATACTTACCTACCGCTGTTTACGCATTTGTTCAACATCCTCATTAATTGTTACAGTCTAAGCTATTACTCCCAATCGGTTACCCGGAAGACATTATTTCTTACCATATGAATGATCTCTTACGAAAACCTCAGGATAATGTTTCAGTTCCCATTTCCCACACTTCCTAAAATCCTCGTTTTACCTTATTTAGGTTTTCAAAGTGAGGTTATCACACGCTCTCTCAAATCTCTGTGGTTTTGTTAACCTTAAGATGATATTTCAAAACACCCGCAGAATCACGTCTTTTTCCCCTACAAAGATGGTTTCTGTAGATCTCAAAAATCCAAAATTGTGTATAAAGCCTGTTGTTGGAATTGCAATGACTTTTACATTGGTAAAACGAAACGTCATTTGCCTGACCGGAAAACGGGTAACATTTGCGGGTAATATTTACACTTCCGCCGTTGCTGATCATACAATCAAAACGGGTCACAACATCAAGTGAGACCATTTTGAAGTCTTAAGCTTGGCAAATGGAAGATCTGATTTACATTGTAAAGTACAAGAATCTTCACTAATACGCGAACTTAATTAAACCAATGTTTAACGAAAACGTTGGTATTGAGAAACTCTGGCTTTATTAACCAATTTAAACAAGCCAGTTTTCATTGCTTATATTACATTTCTTTTCTAAGAGCATTGTTCTTAATCTATTTACTAGTCTATTTCAAAGTTGTACACCGTCATACATAATTTTCTTTCACCGTCACTTCTGAGTGTATGTTGTATCATACGAAACGTCAATTTAAAGTGCATTACATGTTTATCACCGCAGTTTGTTTATTGTCTATTAAACCCTAAGGTAATTAAATGTCAATCAAAGCATCAACTAAACAAATATTAATAATAATAATGATGATGACGATGATGATGATAATAAAGAAAGGTTGAAGAGGGTCGGCAATATGCCAGAATCACATGATTGTGAAAGCAGACGCAGAAAAAGTACTGTAAAAGGATGTCGCAAGACAAATCAAGGAAAATAATTTCTTTTCATTGCTGACAAATGCTCCCCCGCCCCCACAAAAAAAAACCCACAAGCTCAACAGCTCTTTATAAGACATACACTAAAAACTATTTATGCGTAACCAACATCAAAGCAATGTTTGCATCCAACAGCAAAAAAGATGTTCTCAAGGCACACT
>NC_090875.1:35986188-36018688 GCF_036669935.1 Montipora foliosa
GAAGACATTACAAAACTTGTTAGTCAGGAAGAACTGAAGGATATAGCGGAAGGCCATCTCCGTCGTACAATAAACTACATTGTAATGATTGAGGCCAAAACTACAGAAAAGGGTAGATAATAAAAAACCTTTTAAAATCTGAGCAATGAATGTAAAATCCCTCAAAAACCAAGATGGCACAAGGTAAGCTTCAGTCTAGCAATACGATTTTTTAAAATACCTTGTTCATATCCATGTCACTCATATCGACTTCAGTAACCTCGGTCTCAGATTCCATGCCATGGGGCCCAGGGCCTTCATCTTCATCTTCCCCTTCACTCTCCCCAGTCTCACTCAGTTCATCTTCCTCATGCAGTATGGGAGACTGAGAAGGAGGGCTACCGAGTGAGGCAGCTGAAGAGTTGGATACAGCGTTGTTGTTAGGCATGTTAGGGATGGGAGATGCCTGTGTGCTCTCTGTGTCCTGATCAAGAGGGGTTGCCTTCTCTGCAGAAAAAGGAAAAATACTATAAGACACATGAAGCTTTATAGCGACTCTAAAAATAATTTTACTCATAATATCCTGCATTAGGAACAACTGTTGAGACAGTGATTGGTGATGGTCTCATCTCTATTATGGTAATCCTTCCTGTTTGCTCGGCCCATTTACCATCAGACCTGGATAGAGAGACCTTGCTGATAAACAAACATGCAAACATGGCTCTTTTGTTTTCAAAACCAACCACAACCATTACCTATAGTGCTGACTAAATCAAAACTGAATTAACTCTAACAAGAACACAGTCTTCAAAATGATGAAACAAAGTGTGTATCTGGCCAGGAAAGACAAGACTGACAAATTTCCAAGGGTATTTTATCCAACCATAGCTTTATAACACGTCTCTTTACAAAGCACTAATCTTGGATTTTCAGTAAACGCTCGGCGGAAAAACATGTGCAAAGCTTCAAACTGTACCAGCAAAGCTGGTACAGGTGAGAAGGAAAATTGATAAATAATTGCAAGCTTTAGCTTACCTATTTGCTCTTGATGCTCTTTGTTTAACTTCTCCAGACTTTGCATAGCGTCTTCTAAGCTTGTGAATATAGTGAGTTTGGGACGAAGTGACTCCAGTGTGTCTGCCACCATGTAATCAACATCACGAGGAAATGGATGCCCCTCGTGCCAAATGGCATCAGCTTTCTTTTTCAGGATGTAACACTAGTAACAACATCACTGTTTATTAGCTGTTGCTCACGTAATTGACACAAAACTTACACGACAATTGTGAAGTTCTTAGTCAATGTAAAAATTAATGTACAGCTTAAGCCTTGTGTTAAGTATTACAAGGCATTTCATCAATGAAAATGGTACTTTTATATCAATTGCGAGATATCTTATCGGATAAAAATACAAAAATAAATCAGCCAATTGTCATTTAATTTATCACTAAGCATTTTGTTTAATGAATACCTTTATTGCATGTACCTACCTTAAATCCTCTTCAAGCCCCCTCTCAAATAGGCCCCCGTTTTCAGAGGAAGACAGTTATTAAGCCCCCCCCCCCCCCCAACCCTTCCCCGTTATTCGTCATAACCAAATTACTGTATTTAATCACGACAGTAACACTTCACGTGGACTGATGCGGTATGGTGCATAAAAATGACAAGTGAATAAAAATAACCCGGGAGGGGGGGGAGGGGGGGCTCCCATATAAAAAGGGGAGAAATGCTTGTTGTCTCGCTTAGGGGTGTCAAATTTCGGATTTTGGTCTCACTTAGGGTGTTCTCGGCAAAATGCAATCATATGTAGCCGTGAAGCTCTCCTTTAGGGTTTCGCGCGAAGAAATATAAAAGTGTATATTTACATTTTCATATTTGTTAACGTAAGTGAAAGTATTAGACGAACGATAATTCCTTTGCCATCATTAAAAGTCATTGTATTTTTTTATTTCTCTGTGATTTCATGTGGTCTCTTTTAGAGGTCAAAAAAAGCCTGGGCCACGCCCAGGTTGGTCTCCTTTTTAATTTAAAATCTCTGACAAGCAGACCCCCCCCTTTTTTATATGGGAGTCCCATTTGTTTCTCAAAATTATAGCAGTATGGCAGGAAAATGTCATATGAACCTAGTTTAATGGTTTGATTCCGACGAGTTTCCCGAACGAGCAATCGGAACGACTCGTAGGTTCGACTCGGATGCAAAGCAACACTTGCCACTCGAACTTTTTCCGAGTATCCCCGGGTCACCATGTATTAAATCAATCTCTTTGTTTCATTCACCGGGGTTTCAGTACAAAAACAGATTTGCTTTTCATTGTCTTTGAGATTCATGCTACTGGATCTCTTAGCCTGCTGCAAGTAAGCCAAATCTGTCAGTTGCTTGTACTCTTTAAGATTTGTAGTGAAAGTCTTACACTTTCTTCCTTGTTGTTGCTGCAGTGTGCCCAGATTAAAGACTCGACAATGAAGCGCCTGAGTCATACAACTCCATTCTCTTCATTTTCAAGTTTCAACCCCCATTAAAGGGCTCCATCCTTAAAATATTTATTTCATTTAAGTTAAACTTTAGGCCCCAGTTGTGCGAAGGGTGGACAGCGCTATCCACTGGATAACTCAATTACTTAATGCTTGCATTTATCCGCTGGATAGTGATTTATCGGGTGGATGGCGTTATCCACATTTTAATCAAACGAGGCAAGCACTATACGACATACATGTATGTAAGATCATGTACACTTCTGTACATGGCATGAGCAGCGATCGAATTCAAGACTTACTAGGTTACCAAATTCTTACCCTCACCTGAAAGTAAACTAAAAAGCAATCCAGTTTCTTCTTGTAATTGCCATGATCAAAGTACTGTCCGCAAGTATCCAGTAAGGTACAAATCAGACGAATACGAAACAAGTGTCCTGGAGGATCCAACAGTGATGGTATCCCTGCAAACAAATGAAACAAACCAATGGCTATGCAAAATTATATGTTTTTTGCTTCCAAAACAATCTTCAACTTTGAGATTAAATTATAAAATCAATTTTGTTAATACAGAAGAAAGGCTAACCAAAAAGGTATATAAATAAATAAATAAATAAATAAATGAACCAGTATCAAAAATAGATTTGTGATGGGTGCAAGATCGTAATTTTGTTCACTTCTCTGACTTTCATGAAAAAACGCAATTGATTTCCTGATCTCCTCCAGGTGATCTGGTGACCTAATTTGGAGGACTGGGAAGAAAGATTTTAACGCCGTATCCCACAACCGCGCGTTTTGTTTCCAAATTTTCTGCAGTTTTTCCATCGTCAAAACTCAACAGATCATTCCGTGTCTCCCACATTTCTTGTTACTGAATGAACTTTCAAATGGAAACCACCGAGATCTAACCTCGCCTCTGCCATGTTGAATTCGGAAATAACATTCAAGGCCGCGCGCGGTTGTGGGATACGGCGTAGAATTTTTCTCCCCAGTCCTACAAACTAGGTCACCAGATCACCTGGCTATTGGTAAATTATAATTTAAGGGAAAATGTTTTCCAGACATATAGTCACGAAATGCCGTAATTTGACTATCTGTGAGTGCCATTGAAACCCGTAGGAATTTCTGCTTCTTGTTTTCACATAACAAAGGTAGAGAGCTGTACAAGCAATATATTCTAGCAATTTGGTCTCTTGAAGGGGAAATTAAACCAAACGAAAAAAAGGTATATGTAATGGGACAGATCTCATAGAGCTAAATTTGAAAATTTGGACCCGTTGAAAGATCAGTCAAGGTCGAGGTGGGACATCTATCAATGCGGGTACACCTCAACAGGTGTACTGTATTCTATAATGTACAAATTCAGCTGTCGAACTTTAGTGCAGAAACAAACACCAGAAAAGCCTGTTAAGTCTTCAACCAGAAATATTTAAATCACCACGACAGCAACACGTAAATTGCAGAATCATGTTTTTCAAACCTTCTCGTCATTGTTCCAGTTTGAAAAAGTAACTGAACCATCGAGGAAATAAATTTCAAGGCACAGTGTTGAAACTATGAATATGAAAATTAAAATGATCTGTGTTGCGCTCCCATCTTCCATGCAATGCAAGATTTGCTCATTCCATGGCACAGATTTCCAAAGAGTGCAAAAGAAAGGTGCAAGAGTTAAAAAGACATGTAGCGATCCACGGTTTTGCTCATTAAATGCTACTGCTACTGTTTTAGTAGCATGTCCCTTGACATCCACATAAGAGATCTTATGGTCACTGATATCAACAACAACAACAACAACAACAACAACAACAACAACAAACCTTCTTGGTTGTTCCCAAAGGTAATGAAGGAATACAAGGTGGTGAAAATAACGCGAGACTCTACTTGTCTGTAGTTATACAGCTCCCCTAAGAACTTCACACAACTCACACGTCGCTGGTTCATCTTCTGTAGGTTTGTCTACCGACAGGAGTACAAGAAATCAATGAGAACTCTCGCCCTTACTATTTGAAATAACCTGCAATCAGGAGTTTTTTTCTTTGAGAGAAGTGTATTTTTTGAGCACTCTCTAGAGAAAACAACGTCTGATCGCAGGTTAAATTTGAAACCATTGTAGGTTTATGAGTTCCTGTAATAATAATTACTGCAATGTTTGCAATCATTACCCTTTTGCCTGAGCTTCTTATTACTTGTGAAAAACTGTGGCTAATCTATTAGGAAAGCGAGTTTCAGGCTGCAAAACTGGGTTGACCTAATGTTGCAGACCAACAAGCAGAGTTCACTTACATAGAGTGAAATTTCGTACTCTCTAATAATTATCAAGGTTGTAGGAAGAGACCTCAACTATACTGGAGAGAACATTAGATTCAGTTTGGATGCAAAAATCGAGTTAAATCTTCAATTGAAAAAAATAGCCCAGTTTTGCTAAGGCTAAGCTGAGTCTAAGAATGTAGGCCATTTTAAAGATGACTTCAAGGCTTTGAATTCACCACCTAGCAAGAAATGTGCTCCTAAAAAACAAGGCACCATACATTGCCATGACCGACTGTGTCCAAGTAATCATATATACCTCCATCCCAAGGCGGATCTCTTCCAGGACACCATCAACAACATACAGACCAACTTCTTCCTGCAAAGGAAAGCAAAGTGTTCACACAATGAGATTTTATCATTATAATACGATATTTTTCAACAGTACTATACATAAAAACATTAGTTGCAAACCAGATAGGAAGATTGTAAAGAATGACAATTAAGACTCACATGATATAGCACCAGCCCTGCTAGTAGGTTTGCAGCACAGTGAATACTGTTGTACTTGACGTTCCACACACGAATAAGACACTTGATCACATACAGTACAATCTGAAAGCATTGCATAAAAAATAACACAACTGTTACCATGTCACAACAACGGACTCTAAGACGTCTTGTACAACAACAACAGTACAAAGAGCTTTGGAGATCCAAGAATCTGGAATGATATAATCTATGAATAAGAATTTCTCACTAATTCCTTGCCGAAATTTAAAAGGGACTTGAAGACTTAACAATTATTTAAAGTTACTTTCAACGATCAGAGATCTGAGATTTCACGATAAATCCGTGAGCTCCAAAACTACAATTCTCAGCGTCATGCAGGATTTTAGTCATATCCTGCATGTACTGTTGTGTAGTACGCTGTTCACACCCTTGCTGGAACGTGATTTGTACTTTGTAAATAAGGTATAAAATAAGTTCCTTTTAACCATCTTGTTCAAACACCCTGATGAAGTCTGCGTAATCAGCAAGTTGACAAGATCTGTTGCTGTGTACTGCTCACTAGTATTTATTTTAAAAATATATATTATAACTTGCTTAGTCTTGTAAAGTGCCATGGAAAAATAGTCGATTTAGCATTATAGAAAATTGTTGATTACTATTATCATTATTATTGCGAGCGAGTACAACTGTAACCCCCCTTGATCAGACCAGAAAGGCTATTTATTGAAAGTTTCATCAAATATATATTGTCAAAATCTCTTTGGTTGCTTTTTCATTTCTCACAGTATTTTTCGTTATACTCGAAGGAAGAGGGCGAACACCATGCACAGTTTGACAATTTTCCCAAGACACTAGAATTAAGGTGATTCCTCAGTATTGCACTGCGCATCCTGTTCTGCGCATATGGTGTGTTGATATTAATAAATTGATCAAATTTGCAACATTGTAAATATGTCGTAAGTCGATCACACACGCTGAAACAGTTCTCAAAACACGTGAGAGAAGTTGTAAATGGCCCCTAACTCTTTGCGAGAACATCGCGAATTTTGTTGTTGTTTTGATTTACGATAATCGAGATAGACAGGTGCGATGGTGTTAAACTCTTAAACGAGCACGATGACCTATATTTTTTATTGCACAATTTTGGTGTACAAATTATCCCCTTTAAATTAAAAAAGTTTTAAAAAAACTTATCGGAAGGAAAAAAAGATATAGCTAAAAGCGTACACAAATTATAAATTATGGTCTTGAAACAACGACTTGAGAAACGTTTTGAGTCGACGTCGTTTTAAGTTGAGTGATTTTTCCATGAACTATATAAGACAGTGTTCCATATTCTCTAGACTTTCTACCTATCAGGTGTTTTCTCAAGTGTTACTTTAAAAATCCTCTCGTTTAGCTACCGCAAAATGTTCCCTGAGCCGATGAAATAATGCGCGTGATTAGTATCAGTAGAGGCATCAATGGGGTAAGATTGGCCCATGTATATCTCTTAAGCAAGCTGGGGACTTATCTTTTTTATTGTAGTTCTCGAAACAGGGATTAGTAGGAAACATTCAGGGAAAGTTTCCAGAAAATCGTTCGACGACTTTTTTTCTGGGGAATCACCTTAAGCTATTCAAGCGGACAGACTTCAAGAATAACTGTACAACGCATTGAATGCTTTGTAGTCGTCCTCCAGCTCAGTTGTGATGATTTATACTTTAATACTCACAGTAAAATTCAACTTTCACAACTTGAAAGTTGTCCTTTAATTACTGCAAAATGGTGTTAGGTAAAAGTTTTGGTTTCATCAAGTTTAGTAGAACACAGAGATTATTATTTTGATGATAATTATATATATGTGCAGCTGTTTTCCTTTTGGTAGTACTGGAAAAAAATGATGTTGCATCGCAAGTTACGAGTGACGCCCACGCATTTGCCACTGTAAGAGATGTTGGGTTCCTTCTTACTGAATTTTGAACTTTTTTTTTTATTGAGATGACCAGTCTGCTACTGCTGAGGCACTACTTCGAGACAATGTGCATTGAAAACGAAAATCGAATGTTGGCTTTTTGACGAGAGGGGAATAACCAGAATAAAACCTCTCGAAGCAGAGTTCACAGTCAACAAATTCAATCCATGTACGATGCAGAGACTGAAAACTGAACCGGGGACAAATTAATGCATCATCTCTGCTTACAAGGTTATGTCTAACAAGGCATTTTAAGAAAGCGTCAAACATTTACTAATGGACTACTAATGCCTGACTAACGGTGATTAAAGCTTACAGCTTTTTAACAGATACATCTCTGTAAGCATTAGCGTAAGTTTTTCCGAGTGTGGTAACATATGGATCTTGCCACATACCTGAGGATCATCCCAGGGAAGCTTTCTGATCTGCCGTAACACCTGAAGTGAAAGATGAAAATGCACAAAATGACAATGATTACTTCTCATTTTACATGTCATTTTACAGTGAACTGTCGAAATTGTGTCATTAAATGCCCACTAACCTTTTCAGTTGTGGTTTTTGACAAGTCCTTGTACAGTAGTTTGCGGATGTATTCATGCATTGGGGGGCGTTCTATTTGATTAACCTGTGGATATAATGATACATTGCGTTACTGGTTCAAGTGCTTGCCTCCTGGAAGGGCCACTTAAAGATCTTACTATATCAAATGCCAGATGATTTAGTCAATGGAGAACCCTTTACAAGGTAAAAGGGGGTAGTTTCTAAAGAAACTGTGGTGTTGCGTCGGTGGGGAAGTAGTACACAAAAATTTGGTTTTATTATTACATTATCAACTCCTTTGAAAAAACCAAATTTTTCCTTTACAAGGTAGCTCATTATAATAATCACGTTTTCTTGATTAGTATATATATCACACAAGTGAATAGTGCTTTTCATGCATTCTGATTGGCTAGCTCGGAGGTGAAGAGCAAGTACTATTCACCTCTGAGAAAACAGAGAAAAACAAATGGCTTCCTATTTCCGTTGGTTACTGGGAGAAGCAAATTTTATGGATAAATGAAGCGGATTATTCAACTTGTGTGGTATAATTAACACCTATTCACGGAAGTGGAGGTGGCTAGATAACAATTAGACCCGTAACCCTTGGACGCTACGGGTTAATAGCCCATGAGGCAATTTTACTACTCTGACTAATGCCAGATGTTCTTACTTGTCTATGGAGAGAAGGATTCAGGGTTGATTTGAAGTTGTAACTAGTTGATAATGTTGCCTCCTGAAGCGCAAACTTACGAGAATACGATTAATACCGTGCGGAAAACCTCTCAAGGGGTGGGGCTCGGCCACTCGACGGCTGGGGTCAGTAGCGACTACGCCAGGTGGAACTGACATGGTTAGTATTAATATGCGCATGCAGGACCAACGCAATGAAGTGGCCAACTCTCCTCCCTCTATGAACGCCTGCACAACGAAAAAGTTGCTAGAAGTCAAACAACATCACACCTGTGCTGCTGATGGTGACCACGGTCAACCGGCTCCGTGCAGTGTATGAGGCCAATCAACCACCCACCCAATACGGATTTAGATCCAAAGTGGGAACCGTGACAGGATCTACATGGCACGCCACCTGATCGAGACCACCGATGGTCTCTGGATGGCATGTTTCATTGACCCATGAGCAGCGTTTGACAAGATATGCAGGACGATGCTTTACACTGCGACATCATCCGCATCACCACCGGCACGTACAAGATCGTCAACATGATCGAGAAGATCTAAGTCGGTACGACTGGTTTCATTGCAGGCTCGGACCCTGAGAAGGACAGCTTCAACAACATGAGACAAGGCGCACAGGAATCACCTCTACTACTAAACTGCCTGCTGTCATTCCTCGTCAAGATTGTGATGTGGGAAGCCCAAGATCTAGACACTGGCATCGAGGTGGAGTACAGGATCAACAGTGAATCCATCGATCATGAACAGTGCACAAACGTGCCACTGTCCGGATTCACCCGTGAGCACGTCATTGTGTACGCAGACAAAGCGTGTTCGACAGCGTGTTTACACCCTACAGAATGACAATCACAGAGGACAAAATGGAGATGATGGTATTCAATGACACGGACACCCATGACAGCGTCATCAAACTCCAGGATTACCAAGTCAAGAATGTAGTGAAATTCAGTTATCTTCTATACACCTTGCACTTAAAAGTGCGAATCGGATCGATGAGCAAATAGTGTGCGTATGGGAGAAATGGGCTAAAATGAAGCATACCTTCTGCGACCAGAAGATCCCGCTGTGAGTATGCACGAAAATGCCAGAGATCACTGTTAGAGTGAGATTGACTTATGCAATCCAGACGAACTGAATCCAACCAGCTAGACAACTTCGCCGAGAAGCTACACCTGAAGTTCATTGCGCACTGGACGCGGCGCGAAAATGACGAACTACAAAAGATGTGTTTTGCCACTCCCTGCCTTGGCCACAGCAGTCACTGGCTAAGACTAGCAAAAGCAGCCAGGCTAGAGCAAATGTAGCCCTGAGAGACTATGTACAACAAGATTGACTTCAATATAACTGGATTTGAGACAGGTATGACCACGCTTCTCAAGCCAACCAACTTCTAGGCATACAAGGAAACTGCAAAGATGATGATGAATGTGTACCTTGGCAAGGTACACTAGAAATCAAATGTACAAAGCTTGATGAGCTATTGTCCGCAGCTGTTGTTCTGCAACAGAACATTTGTCAAATTTCCGAAGCCTGAGGTGTACATGACTCAGCTAAAACAACCCGTCTTCTGCAACTTTTGACCTGTAATTTAGCTCACATGACGGCTGCATGTATCCTGTAACAACTGACTCTACATGCCTTGATGGCCCAGAAAGTAGTGGCCGATAAAATTAATGCAATTTTCCATGCACAAGGTTCATGTAAGATATAGGATGTTTGGATTGTTCAGGCCAAGTTATCTGGGAGAATTCCACACATTAACATTCACATGTGATATGGGGATTTGATATGACTTCTGGGTTCAACCATTATTTTGCTAGTATACCTTCTGTTTTTCCGGTGGATTGCAATAAAAGAATGCATTTTCAATCAAAGTCAACTGACGGGTGTCCAAGGTCTGTACAGCTTTCTTTCTCATCATCAGCTCCTGTTATAAGGAAACAAAAGGTTTATTAATATCTTGCACTCCGTATTCCACAGCAAAAGCTTAAAAAAAAAGATTCCTTAAAAGGCAATCAGCATGTGATGCAATTTATGATGGTATATGCCTAAATCAAATAGTAATATTTTAAATGAGGAAAAATTAGATAGATAGAATGCTCTCCTCTTGAAGAAAAGACCTTCAAGGGCTACAAAATTCCTTTTAAGTGTAAACGCAGTTTTGCAATTATCTGCGACAAACAAATTGAGAGACTAATCTTAAGCTGGTGGGTAACGTCTTTGCATTTTACCACATCCTTCTCAAATCAAAGTCAATTGCCTCACTCAATGTTCAAAGTTGTTGAACAAGGACATTTATAAAAACAACTGTTGAAGGAGAAGTATATGCAAAGGGAGGTATAGGAGCCAGAGTGAGTAGATTATGGGCAAGAATGTCGAGTTCGTCAACACTCTTTGTAGCAGATTGTAACAAGATACATTACTAGAAAAAGTCACAAATAATTTATTATAATGATGAAGAAGATCCCCATTCACTGTCCACCAGACACCACCAAGTGTGACGATGCTAAGGGGCGACACTGTGGTAGTGGCCTTGATATAACGGTCAGGGCCGTGGCCAGTATGAGCACTTGCCTAGGTCATTTTTTTTGTGATCTTTTAAAATAAAGCGTGATTCCAGCGTTGTCTTAAAAATGTACTCATCATAAACACCTGACATACCTACGAAGAGAATTTAACCTTGGACATTGCCTCAGTCTTAAAAAATTGGTTAGTTATCAATGGAGTTGATAATGTAAATTGACCACCGTACAGGGATTCTAAAAGCTGACGTTTCGAGCTTCGGGCAATTTCGTGAAAACTTTGAAAATATGCCTGAAATTAATCCTTAATTACCCTCGGGCCCATGCGATTACACACACTAAACATTAACCAAAATGACATGTCTGTTGACAAAGGAGGCAGTGCAGCCCAGTGGTTAGGGAGCTTGCCTTGAGATCCGGAGACCCCGGGTTTCTAACCACTCATTGAATTTGTTCCAGGTTGTCCCTGGTTCAATTTCCTGGCTGCCTTTGTAAATAACCAAACTGGTTTGCCTCCAGCCAGTTGGGATTCTTAAAAAATTGTCGTTATGTTCAATGCTCAGGGATATTAGCTACTATAGCTACTCCAAAAATCGAGGGGTAAATATCGATACTTATTAGGGCCGATTTACACGGTGCGATTTTTGTCGCATGCAACAAGCTCGCGACAGGCCTAAGACATGACTTGCGATTGTCGTAGCGTTGTAAAACATGTTTTAAAATGCTACGACATATTTTTTGACATACACAACAATCGTAAATCATGTCGTGGGGCTGTTGTAAGCCATAGTCGCATACGACAAAAATCGTACCGTGTAAATCGGCCCTTATATAAACACCAATTAACGCCCACGTCGCCAGTGGAGGGTAGGTGCCCAGGAAGCCTGGGGGCTGCAACCGCAGTCACATCCCCAAGGCGCTAGAACACCCGACTGGCCTGCCCAACCCGCAACCAAGCCACGAGCCCCCCGCGCCAGGCCCCCCTAAGGCACCCGTCACACTTGAGCCAGATAGCTCAGTGGAATAATAATAATAATAATAATAATAATAATAATAATAATAATAATAATAATAATAATAATAATAACACACAAAAAAAAGAAAGGGGGGGAGAGGGAGGGAACGCCGAGAACCACTAAACTCCTAAACCGACTCACAACGCCACGCCAACAGAGCAACAAACACGCTGCAAGCACATTGGACAACGCATGCACTACGCAGGAATACCGCTGAACCATGTCAGCCCCAGGGCTCCCCCAACCTAAAGAGTGCTGCAAACGCTACAAAAACGCATAACAACGCTAACAAACGCCTGCAAAACGCTACTGACCGGACTAGCTCCCGGTCGTGAACCATGTAACTATAACAAACGCTACAGAACGCACCAAAACGCTGAACAACGCTACCAGACGGCCAAGACACTAACAACCGCCTGCAAAACACTACTGACCAGACTAGCTCCTAGTCGTTAACTATGTTAAATTTTATTTAACTATATTGAAATACGAAGTGAACTTTCGCGCGAAAACATGGTATTTTCACACGTGAAAAGATCACTGTTGCTATGGTTACATTTGAAAATCGCTACTTTCGTGAATGATTTAGTGTTTCATTGGTGTTCATATAATACATGTAAATAGAATATTACATGGCCGCTTGGAGATACGAAATTTCTCTTCGAGTTTTGAAAAATGTTTCATGAATGAGCGCAGCGAACGAGTGAAATATATTTTTCAACACTCGAAGAGAAATTTCGTATCTCCAAGCGGCAATGTAATATCCTCTATTTACTTACTGACTTACTTACTGACTTACTTACTTACTTACTTATGTAAACTGTTTACAATATCATGACACCAAGTAGAAATCAATGACCTACCAAGAAGTTCTTTGTTCTGATGTGTGATTCTGGTGAGCGGTAAAGAAATCTACCACATACTTCCAGTAAACTACAAGCCATGTCAATGTTGTGGTGCGTGAAGTCTTCAAGTAGCATCTACAGATAAACATGCAGTAGTGAAACGGGGCTTCCTGTACAACTTTCGCTAATTAGCTGATAACATTTTGTCACTTTAGCAGCGACCAGAAACTTTCAGACTTTGGAAAATACTAACTTAAGTTGTCCACTCAAGATTTCATTCATTTTTTCGAGAGAGTCTTTAACCAAAACAATAAAGCTACATGTAATTAAGTATTCTGACAAGGTTTTTGTTTGCTGTTTATCTTCTCTAGCTTGGTAAACAAAGACAATTTTTTCTACGAAAATTATAAGATTTCACGACTGTCCCTTCATAGGCAAAATAGTGTGACATACAAAAATTAACACACTGGTGTTATGGTCTCCAAACTGAATGGACATGCAATCACTGAGAAGTTAGAAACTCTTCACTATTTTTTGGTCCCCGCATCAGGTAACCACCATAATTTACTTACTTTCAAGCAGTGTAACGTTTCCCCCTTTGGAAACATATGGAACTTTGTCAGTTCACCTGGTAACATAATAGCAGAAAAATTATAGACAAAAAAGGTTAAATTATCACAAAGTAGGATGAAGAGCCGTTGACTGGTTGGCTTAGTTGGTTGAGCATTGGACTATAGCGCGGGATCAAAACTTAAGCTGGACCAACACTCAGGGTAATTAAATAACTGAGGAAAAAGAGCTGCTAAACTGATGAAGGAACATAGTGGACTAAGGGAGGGTGTCATCACTGATGATAAATTGAAAAAAACAAATGCAGAACTTGAGAATAATGACAAAAACAACAACAAGTATCTGACACACAATTCAAGGCCACATTTATAGGCTTGTTGTTCATCAAATTCATAAGGGACAAAACGAGTGCAATCCAGGATTTAAAACTAAACTTCAGAATGTCTTTTGCCTTTAAGACTGAGAGTAGAAGATGCTCACCTATGAATCTAACCACTTTGATCTTTGATTCAACATTTATCTGATCCTTCTTACGCACCTGGAAGTAAAGGGCAAGCATTTAATATCGCTAACATTAATTAATATACTTCAAAAACTCATTAATAATTCTTGCACATGCACCCTGTGTTGAGATGTAATTGCATGGCATTGGAGCTTGAGTATGGTTTTTTTGTAGAAGTTTGGGTTAAAGTTTTCTCATTTTCAAAATGGAGTCTTCGATCTCTATCGCCAGCTACAATACATGTACATGTGAATTTTCCTATCTGAAATGTTTTTTGTAAAAGCCACAGATATTCATTCAAAACAAAAATGCTCAGCTGCATGCAGCAAATTAATTATTGTTACATTTGAAGCTTCACACTACTATCAGATATTGACAACAGAAAACTGTCGAGTGTATCAGGTGCTGCTTTATTTAAATTGTAATACATTTTCTATTTTTGGCTGGGTTGTCCGTTACCTTTTCTTTGGGCAACCAATCTTTTAATTTTAACAAAAACTAGTCGCGCGGTAAACTTTCTGGTTATCTGCGACAACCGGACGAACGCTCATTTCGAGCACTGTGTGCATATTTAGACAACTTCTCTTTATGGCCCCTAAACTTGCAAATGGAGGTGTCCAACTTTGAAGCCAACATAACATATTGCATCGCACACATCACATTTAAAGAGAAAAACAACATGCTACAAATTAACAATCTTAGTCTTTGTCTCTTGTAGTTTGAGATCTTGATCCAATTTTTGCCTAACAAAAACAGGCTGCATCATCATTCTGTTGACCTTAGTTAACATAGGAGTCAGGAATGACCTTGAAATATTGCTTTTTTTAGCATTTGTTCATGTTTCTGCGCAATACATGTAAATCATCATTATCAAGATTATCTTTCATCTCAGCATAATATGATTTATGAAGGCAGGCAGAGTACCAAGAAGAAAACCTTCAGGAGCCATGGCATGACCTTTGAACCTGAAGCCTCTTGTTAACACGCAAGAATTATTATGACTTACAATAATATTGTATGAATGCCATTTAATTAGCATGTGTACTTACCGCTTCATTAGTTTTATACGAGCATTTCCTGTACTTTATTGCTTTCTTTCACGTTTTTTCAGGTTTTTTTAAGTGCTGTCTTTGTGTTATAGTCTTGCAATTACCGGTAGTAAGCCTTATTGTAGTGTAACACTTATAAATATTATTTTACCTCAAGAGTTTCCCTAGTTTTCTTTAAATTGTACTGTTTTAGCTGTACATACATTGTGGGGAGGGTTTTTTTTGGGTGTGTTGCAGAGAGATCTAGAGCTTTGACGTGCATTTTTATTCCCCAAGAAACGGTCTAGAACCAGGTTATTTTCAATACTGTAAACAGTTCATCGTGTATACAACATTCGTAAAGTTTGTTTGTCAGCGCATGAAGTTCTTGTAATGTAAGCCGCAGAGTGTTTCTTATTGATGGCTTAATTAGTGAAATGACAAGACCAGGTCTATGTACACACTTGTGTTCTGACATTTACGTTTTCTATAGCTATAGCATGTGGTAATACAAAAATCGTTCTTACCCTAAACCTGAATTCCGATTTAAGTTGCTGCATCAATTCTGGAGCGACGTCAGGAGCACAAGGGTCCAGGGTAGCCACAAGTCGAGAGTACATTGGCAACAAGTCCAACCTACGTGTAAATAAAACAACAAACAAATTTTGTTAAGTTAAAAAGGGTCCTTTTTTTAACTATTTTCATTTACCCAAAAACAAATATTTACCTTGTCCTTGGGACACCAATAAGGGCTCTGCATAATTTCTTTCTGTTTCCTTTGGTGTTACAAGTCTGCATAAATTCCGTTGCCACCTACAAGTGAAAGGTATTTGGTAAATTACATGTACATGTACTGTACTGTATAATCTGACTACAGCAGCTTTCCCTCCAATGCCCATGCACTTATAAATCCTGCCAGGAGAGTGGAGCAAGAGAAAAGGCATGCATGCAAAAGCTTTCTTAGTCTAGCACATAGAATTGCTCTCAGAATTGAACTGACAGAGGTCAAATGCATTTCTTGACTTGCAGAGCATTGCTTCAGTTTTGTTCACAGTATTAAGGTTGCTGTCACATTTGAGTTTCTCAAAGCATTGCATTCTTTAACCCATTGATCTCTGAGAGTGACACTTTATAGATTTTACTCTGTCTAACGCCAGACGATTTTACTCGTCAATGGTGGGCATCCTAGGGTGTTTGAGGTGTGATTGGGTTAAAAATCCAAACATTGATTGAATAAAATCCTCAAATCAAGGTTCACTTTGCAACCAGGTTAACAATTAGACCATTCATTTTTGATCTCTGGTTTGTAGATTTGGAGAAATTAATTTTGAATATCTAGCTTAAGAATTGAAAATTCAATGACCTTTTTAGCTACATTCACATTTCTTGGAACCACACTCGCATCAAACGGTAGGTACTTGGAGTATTTTGTCATTTAGTGGTTATCTATTGCACAAAATTATCTACATGTAAACATGGTAAAACCTTCAGGGTTAGGATTAGGGTTAGTGTTAGGGTTAGCGTTAGGGTTAGGTTAGGATAATTGTATAATTACTGAGACACCAAGTACCTACCCATCAAACTATGTTTGAATTTGAAAGTCATTCTCAAGCTGGTTAATTTACCTTTACAAACTTCGACCAAATTTTCATGTTTCACTTCTCAACAATGTAGCACCACAGTTTCTTTAGAGTCTAACCACTTCATTTGTTTAGAAAAGGCAATTGGCCTTGATTACCTGTATTCAATAGCCAAATTTTGAGTTGTTGCATGCCTCAGTTTCAAAGTGAGTCCTGGTGCGAAACAGCAGACAAATAGAGACAAACAGCAACTCTGAAATCGCCCCATTATTGATAGTGTTTTATCAATTGGATGGTACTACTGTATAATCCAATGTGTAGACAAGTAAGGCCAGGTGGCCAAACACGTTTGTTGTTTAAAGTGTAGGTAGGCAGCTGCCAACTTGAAGGGAACACCCCCCTCCAAAACAAAAATTTGTTGTTCCATGTCATTATTCACTTACACTGTTCCTTAAAAGATGCTGCATTTCCTTCGGCAAATACCATGCATTAAAAAAAAAAACCAACCACTCTAAAACTGTCTGGCAACGTCGTGACTGACCTCATCAATGAAATCCTTGTTAACACAAGTCGGCAATCTCTGCAAAATGGCTTCCAGGGCTGCTCCAGTGTGGATGCTTAAGGGTTCACCTGATGTGTCACCTTCTTCTTCTTGAAATGCAAAGGAAAAATGAACAACAATAATAATAATTATTATTACAGCACAGCTTTGTGACGCCCATACATCTGGTGCTCCAGTCCCCATTCCAACACACAGTGGGAGATTGTGATATCATTGTGATATCTCAGAAATCAGATGTCAGCGACCATCCTAACATGGACACCAATAGACCAAATTGGCTAACTCAATATTGTAACCAATTCAAATCTCGCGGATTCTCTTTGTATTGTATTTGCATTATAATGTAATATTAACATTTAAATGATATCAAGGAAATACCTGGAAATAAGAGTTTTATTCCCAAAGGGTTTGAAATGGGTACAGTGCTGAGTTAGTCGATTTGGTCCATCAACTGAATTGGGGGTTATAAAGTGCTGTAGAAATAACCAAGAGTTATTGTTTGCCTCTTGATGTTGTCACTTGAGATGGTGGTCGCAATATCTTGACTGCATACTGCTCATTTCCATCAGCTCACAGGAGTAAAATAGGATTTTACCTTCTTCAATTTCTTTCCCATTACATTCCTCTTCACTGAAGTAATCATCCATATCTTCATACTCCTCTTCTGTCACTAAGAAAAGAAAATTCAATGCTAGGGCAAACACAAGAATTACATGTATAAAAAGAATTATTGATTTTGGATGAACATGAAACAAGGATGTAATTACATGTATTTGTCCAAAACAGTTACCATCAAAATTAATGTGAGAAGATACATGTAAACTATATGAGGCTGCTTGGCCAAAATAAAATGGAAATTGCATAAATTGTTATAACACATTTTTATTTATCATACACTTAACAAAATTACAACATCACTATGTTTCTACAGCAATTACTCTATAACATATTTAATATGTATTCATGAGTGACCAATCAGAAAGCGATATCGTGTTGAGTATAATCTTCATTATTTTCACGGTCTTCGATTTCACGCTGTGAACTTTTTCACTCAGCATAGTGAAAAGAACTGGAGCAATAGTGAATATACCGTGGAATTTCAATTTCACAGAGTGAAATAGTAAATTCACGAGCTGTGACTGTGAAATTTATTTCACTGTTCACCATGAAATCCATAAGCCCCCTTTTCGCATGAAAGGTCACATATAATAAAAAATGATATAACAATTCGCAATGCTCAGTTTAATGTGCAAACCCCCTCAAACAAAATTTTGATGTGTGTTACCGTACATGTTAATGTACAAAGGATGGAGGGTTTTTAGTCCAGTACATAAACAAAGGTACAAAAAATACCTTCCAAGTCCTTGATGGCTGGCTTCTCATCCTTAACAGTTTCACCATCAGTTTCTGTATCTGCTTTTCCCTCATCTTTGTACAAAATCTAACCAAACAAAATTATTTCAAGATTATAGTTCCATTAACGCACACTGTGCAATAAATTATCACCACCATGGACCAGCTGTTCTTACCAGCTGCTCTGATTGGTTGGAAGGGTTACCCGAGCGTGATAATTTCGACTGAACCAATCAGAGTAGCTGAAGAAATTCAAGCGTTGGCCGTGAAGCACTATATTTCAACAGACCTAACTGATTAGAGTGTAATGTGAAGTGCTTATTTTCTACCCCATGTGAGCGTTACATGTGAGCGTTAGCCCTACTAATGGAAATGGGCCCACACAAGGACAGAGAAAAACGGCCTGCTCCCCTCTGACCTTGTAGCTCAGTCGGTAAAGCAGCGGTCATCTGACCCAAAGGTCGGTCGGTCAATTCCCACCCTGGTCAGAGTTTTTCTCTGTCCTTGGTGGGCCCATTTGCTTTAGTAGGGCTAATGCTCACATGGTTCATATGGGGTAGAAAACAAGCACTTCACATTACACTCTAATCAGTTCGGTCTGAAAAAATTCAAGATTTGGCTCGCGTAATGCCTCAGTAGGCGCACACCCTCATTCACGGATAAAAAGATTGCAAAACAGCTGAAGGTTTCTCAGATTTTCTTGTTCTCCACAACTCTGACGAGCGCTAAATAATATATATGTAGAGTGAATATCATTGGGCTATATGGAAATGGAAATTTTATTGGGATTGACTTTTGCTTGTAAAGGAAGATCAAATTGTGGAGTGATTTTTGGCTCTGGAGGTGATGAGTGTGCAGCCTTCGCTTAACTTAAGAGGGTAAAAACGAGTACTGATCTCTCGATAATGGCTTATGAATCGACACAAAACAAAAGTGTACAACATTTTTGTGATAGGGAAAGTTTATTGCAAGAAAAAAACATTCAGTTTTTCAACTGAACTTAATTTTTAACCCTCTTATCACAATCGCGTTGTGAGCTTTTGGGTGACTGTAAGCAATGTAGAAAACATTTTATTTTAATTCTTACCCCTGGAAGGAATGCTTTCAGATCTTTTAGACTTTCATAAAACACCCGTGTTTCCTCATCTTCCCACAAACCAGAACTGCCATCAAGCTGTGGAAGTTTAAATGCAAACCAAAAACAAATTTAAAACTGCACATTTACTGTTTTGATGGAGAGACTAATACATGTATATTATTAAGAACATCATACAATGAAAGTGAAGCTATGAAACAAAATTCCCTTAGGGTGAGATCGGACATCAGCTTGTAATGGCACCTCTGGTAGCCGCTGTCAGTCCATAATTGATCTCACCCATCCACCCAACCCCCGCATGTATGTGAAAGGAGGACAGACCACAACACGGGGGGTCTTGCACCCACTGTTCATGAACAGTGGGTGGGTTCTTTAACATCCCACAATGTTGATTAACAGGAAATGTTGTGAGACGAGGTCTACAGTCTATAGTCCTTATCTGAGAAGTCTTAAAAGTCTAATCATTTGTGGGTGTAATTTATAACACAAAGGCAGCAATTTCTCCTCAGTTGTGTAAAGACCCTGAGTGTTGGTGAAGTTGATGAAGGCAAATTAACCACGTTAACAAAGGTGTTTTTCTTGCCGGCCGAGATTTTAAAATTGGCAAGAAATTAAGTTCTCCCACACTGAATGGAGGGCCTGGCACAATGCAAGGAATCAGTTTTAAAGTTCAGAACATGATTCATTTGCCTACCTCCCACCCCTCAGCCAGTCCAAAATAGTTTCTTTCTTTTGTTTGACAGTATTGTAGCAAATGAAGCTAAATTTTCTTTGTTTTCTCTATGAGCTGGCCTTTTTTCCTTCCCATTCCATTTCTGTCAATTTTGTTGATACAGTAGTTCGTGGTCCTGTCAAAGTGCTGTTGCATTGTTGTGTGCCAGACAAATGGCATTCAATGTGTGAGAAATGTGAGCTGCTGTTTTGAGTGTTACGGGGCCCAGAGTGAATAAGAATAAGAAACCAGTGGTTGCTGAAGGTACTCCAGCTTCTTGTGTGCTCTCCCAAGATAGCATAAACTCAAAGGTTGATTTGCACTTGCCACTAACATGCACACGAAAGATGATGATGTACATTTGCCCATGATGGATTTGGTTGCATGGAATTTCTTACCTCAGTGTTCTTCAAAGGGTTAAAAACATCAACTGAGAGTCCACAAACTTCTTGTTGCGCAAGTTCTGAAAAGAGGCAATGACCGAAAAGATATCTTAACGTGTCAGCCATGTTATTCACTAAGATGATATGAAATGAAACAAAAATATGACAGTACCATACTGTGGTAAATCAGGCATGTCAACATCAAGTATATCCTACAAAGAAGAGAAAAAGTTTTTTGAGAGACAGTCAAACTGGGAAACAGAAGAATCTTGGATTTCCAACAGTCTGCTCTACAACAAAGACAGGGCATATTTAACATTATTATTCAACACATTGTGTCCAAATGTGGTCATAGCATGCTCAATATTCGTTGTGCATACTCAACAGATCTCCTGCGATATACGTAATTTTGAGTGTCGCGGAGAAAAATGTTAGTTTTTCCACCTTTTTTTTCCAATAAACATAGAAAATTGTGCTTTGTCATCAATGTGTTGAATAATAATTAAAAACAATAATTATTATTCCACTCAATCTTGTGGAATATTGCCTGATTTTAGCCAACTTGGCCTATGGCCTCATCGGCTAAGTATCAGGCGATATTCTGCCCGATTTCGCAGGATAAGGGTTAATTATAAAATGTCCTGGGTTCACTTTTATCATACTCACTGCCAAAGATGATGTATTGGCCAAAAGCTTCTCATAAGCCTTGTGCGCTTTCTCAAATGCCTCCTTTCTCTCTGGGTGCAATTCACCTTTTGTCTTCATCCAAATAATAGAAAAAATATACATGTACAGTAGTTTTAAAGGGTTTAGTACACACACATACATGTACTAGTTGTGACTGATCATTTCATATCATGAAACTGTTGTAGAATAAAATTAGTGAACTCCAAACATGACTTTTAAAGGAAACTAAAAGAAATGTGTTTGTGCCTTAATGTGTTTTGTAAGAGCCCTGTATGTACCTAACATACTTTGCACTTAAGTGCCACACATGAAGAACAGGACATTACTAGTCTACAATGTGCCCTGCTCCTGGGTTCCGTTCTAGGGCTCAATGACATGTGGGTTAAGTATGTTGGCTGTATAGCCTGTACTTCAAGAAATTTATCTCTGAATATTCCACTTTTCTTCTCTCATACAAAAAATGAACATGACATATTAATTTTGATACGATTTATTGGTGGCTGCATGCAGGGGTGGTTCCTGCTCAAAGGGTTGCCATTGATACTGTAACTCCATGCTGGGCCTGAAGTGCACAGGCTCCCTGCCAACCTTTAAGGCACCAGTTCCCAAGCTCATACATTGGCGATGAGTTTAATTAAAACTGATTTCATTAGTTGCCTTTCCAATTAGGGGAGCAGTTTTTGCTTGACTATGTAATGGTTAAACGGTTATGGAATAGAGTCCTTAAGTGTGACATCATAAAAAATTAAATTTGTGAAATTACGGGATGTTTGGGGTATTATGAAAGAACAACATCCAAAAGGCCTACTCGCCAAAATATAAGCATTTCAGGAAAAAAAGCCTTTGAGAGATCAAACTGTAGCCTAGTTATGCTCTGACGACTCCATACAAATCCTTGTAAACTAGACTCAGTTCATAACATTATGAAGGAAGTCAAATTTAGAAGGATTTGTATGGGGTCATCAGAGCAAAACCAGATTAGTCTCTCCAAGACAATTTGCCCCACAATGCTAGTTCTTGGCAAATAGGCCTTTCAGATGTTGTTCTTTCAAAATATCCCAACAAATCCTGCAATTTTAAAAAAATTAATTTTTTTGACATCATCACTTTAGAACTCTATTAAAGGTATAACAGATCCTAAAATTACCATTGTCATAATTAACAATTAGATTATGAGCTCGAGATTTCTATGACGTGATAGTTGATTTGGCCTTTGACCTGATCAACTCATAGAAATCTCAAGCTCATAGAAATCTTGAGCTCATAATATTATGCTCACATATTATTAAACTTTGTGCCTGAAAAAGTTTTGGCCATGGCTGTTGCCATCACTATCACTATTATTTCCATTACCACTATCATTACATTTTTTTCAAAAGGTAAATCCTGTACCATAAGTGTCTGCCTGTTCTGTTTCTCTCTGTTTTGAACATCCTTGTGTGCTCTCATTAAATGTCCAGCCAATGACTTGTAGTAACTCTGTAACAGTTGATTAATAGTCACTTGATCTTCAGCTGATACTACATGACACTTTGGAAAGACCACCTTGTGTTTCTCAGCCAAAAGCCGTTGCTTTCGTGATGTGATACCAGCAAAATCCTCTCCACAGTGACGAGCAAAGCTGATGATAACTGGGACATATACATGGCTTTCCTTGTCAGAGTTGAGTATGTTACTCAAGATTGTCTGAAGCATTTTAATACCCTCAGGAAGTTTTGGAAAAACTCCAGAAATGATGAGCTCTCCCAGAAGTCTCAGAGTGACACGATACTTGCTTACATTTGCTTGCTGTGGAGAGAGGTTTTGAAATATTAGCAAAAGTATTTTTTAACCAACAATGACGGGGACTTTAAAATTATTAGTTCCATAAAAGATGTTTTTTTTGTTATCATAACCAGCATCATAATAACCATTAAAATGTTCTAGGTGGTTTCCTTATTTCTGAGCAGTGCTGCACCATGCCAAGTGCAAGTATAGCCAGAAACACATTGCCAGTGGTCATCTAATAACCAAAACTGTACAACACCAGTGGCAATAATCCAACTCAACCAACACAACAACCGCAATACCAATTCCAGTAACAAACTCAATCCTCACCCCAATTCCAATCAATTCTACTCTCAAAAATAATTACATGTAACAACTATTCACCAAAGAGGAGGTGGATAGTGGTGGATATTTACTGAGCTGTGATGTTTTAGTACATACTAGAACAGTGAGATAATATAGCCCAAAGAGATGATTTTCAATGACTTATTTCTGCAATGATTACAACATTTAATTCAGGCATAAATCCCGAGCTAGTTGCTCAAAAGAGAGTAGCAAAGAATATTCGAAGTTTGAACCCTAACCTTAATTTCAGGTTTCACTGGCAAATGCCAAGTCAGACATGCAGACTGGGCTCTTCTGTTACAATGTCAAATATAAATATATTTTCACGCAAAAAAAGCCAAACGCAAAGGTGGACTTTAAAATATAATGGCGTTTTGATTTCTTTTCATTTGCAGCATGCGTTTCATGTCTACATCAATGTCAACATGCTAATCCCACCAATGTTCATACAGACATTTTGCTTCACTTATAGAACGTTGTGATAATAATGAAAACAGCTCCAAGCTCTTGCTCTACTGAAAATTTAATGAATTTTATAGCACTGGGTTAAACTCGAATCGGACAGTGCCCTGAGGAAAATCTCAAACAAAGTGCAATGGATGAAATTGAAACGCGAGTCTATGATATCGTGGCCTGTTAGATCAATTAAAAAGGATACAAAAGTCATTGAAAACGCAGAATTGTTGGAGAAGGATGTGTTTGGTCAAATACTCATTACTGGGTTGCCAGTATGGCACACCAGTTGGAAAATGGATGTCATTTCTCCCTTTTTTTCCCCGTGTCAGGAAAATGGAAACCTGTGACTTCCCTACTAAGTATTGATTTGTGCCTAGAGTATCATGCACATATCTTTGGTAAGTTTCAGGGGGTAGTGGAAATTCATAGATTTTATCAGGTGGACACAGTACAAACAAAGGCGATGAAGCCGACATAGCGCGAATGGTGTTTTATAATCTTTTGGAGCTCAATAATGGATGTCAATTCAATAAACAACACAAACTGTGAAAATAAAAATCTTAAAAGTGATGAATAATGGGCTTCAACAACAATATTATTGCATTTTTCGCCGTCGGATGTCAATATTTTGCAAATGTAGTGTTATGCACAACACTGAAACCAAATGGCAAATTCTCTCCTAACTTTTTCTACTCTGGCTGGATATTGGTTTAAAAAACTCAGAGAAAGAATCGAACACCTTGAATGCATCTGTGTTTACTGCTGTCTGGCCATTTATATTTACATTGCGCTCAGTTCAATACCACCCAACTCAGTGGTATTGTGTGGTATTGTGTAACACGTACCACAGGCAACCCAGTGTACGCTCATGGAGCGTCTAGTTCTAGATGATAATTATAATTCTGGCAGAGGAAAATCCATGATAAAATAAAATAAAAAAGATTACATTGGTCTGAGGACACTTCCAAAATAAGTTTAGTACACTGAAACAAATTATTCCTTCTTCTCTTTTTTGTCCGACCCTTGATGGCCTGACATATGACAGGTTTAAAAAAATTATTTGCAGGCTAATGAAACAATAAAAATGGTTGGACCACCATACAGCTGTGGTACTTCAACAATGAAAGCTTGAAGGTTTTGGAGCCCTTATTTGCCATTAGAATCCATAAGCAACTACTGTACACTGTGTTTTGCAACCTGTATGCCAATTTTCAAAGTGGACCATTTTTTTTTACCCTCTGAAAAGTCTTTTGAGAATTAGCCAATGTAAGTATTTGACCGACCTTCTCCTCTTCTTTTCCACCATAGTTGTCAAACATCTTCATAAGTCCTTTCTTTAATGGTTCACAGAAGTCACAATACTCTTGGTGAATCAAGCCACACATATGAGATACACATCTCACATCTGCAAGCTTTAAAACAAAGAAAGTGATAATTAAATTAGGGTACTGCATACAAAAATTAATTATTGTACTGATGTAGAACATTGCAGTTATAAAATAATGTTATTTGAGCAGTACCAAAAGCAAAGTGTGTTTTCATGCCAATTTTCGTTATTATAATGTATTTTTCATTGTAAAGAAGCCCCTCCCTGGGTGATTAAGATTTTTTTGAGGGGTGCAAGTTTGTGGAAAGTTGAATCAGAAAATTCCCTTCTAGATTTTACTTTGCTTTCTGGTTACCCATGATGATTCGCCAGTGATGCTATCATTGTTGTCTCACGGTCAAGCTGTATTGTGGGGAGCCATTAACCCACTGACTCCTGGGAGTGAGGCTTGACAGATTTTACTTCGTCTAACACCAGATGATTTTACTTGTCAACTGGGGGTGTCCTAGAGTACCTAGGAAGTGGCTGTGTTCTTCCTGCATTTGCCATGTTGTGGATGGCAGAGTGAATTACATCACAAGGCGTAATGAGAGGACATTAAAAGGTAACATTGAGTAACAAAAGGAAAGCCTGAAAATTTTGTGCCTGTAGATCTTAACTTGATTCTCTCCACAGTTCAATTATATGACTTTCATTTTTAGATTAACTTTTGTCCTACAATATCATTTTGGTCTTTACACTATTAAATTTTTCACCTCTTACCCCACAAAAGTAGAGATGCATCACATGCAGTATATCTTGCAATATTATAAGTGACCATACCTTCAACTTTGTCAATCCATCCAGCACTGCCGCAACCTATGAAAAAAGCAACTGGGTTTAAATGAAAATGTAATCAAAGTCAAGCAGTACATAGATAGTTTCTCAAATTGAACAAGTGTATTATAATTCCAAAAGAAACCTCTTAAATAAGCTAAGGTTAAAATGCCTTGCATGATTGTGCCTTCCTGGGATTCAAAGCTACCACACCCCAGCCAGTGGGAATACAACTCTCTGCCATCGCTGATACTGGCTGTCAAAGTTACCTTGCAAGCATGAAAGTAATTCGCAGCTTTGGGCTATGTGAAGATGACCTAATTCCAGTCACTATAGACCGATTGCATAAATGGCCGCCAAAAACGTATTCTTTTGTTTATGTGCTAATTAGACTCACTAGCCTCGTTTGCATGGACAAAATACAATAGAAATGTTGTTCGAGAGTGAGGCTAGTGAGTCTAATTAGCACATAAACAAAAGATTACATTTTTGGCCGCCATTTATGCAATTGGTCTATGCACGTGAACACGGCTAATAACAATGGCATCAAAATTCTGGGTACAGTCATCCTGCGATTCTCTGGCTGCTCTACATATGGTCAGACACTTGAATCTCAGCAAATTGTGTATGTCACCAGCCATGCTGACAAGCTATTTTTGAGTTGGGAGAAACTAGCCAAAACCAGCTTACAGCTGATTGCAGCTGGCAGAAAGCTGTGCTCGAAGGTCATCCTAGGAGGGTCTGGGGGCATGCTCTCCCAGGAAATTGAACGCAGCGTATGACATTATGACGTTTTGACAGTAAAATACATCTTATGTCACAGAGGAAAGATCAAGAAAAGTACATTTAACTGTCTTTTTTAATGGTATTTCTTTGTTTAAAAAAACAGTCTGTTGAGATGTTGAAAGCAGCCACAGCCAGTCAGTTGGCCGGGTGCCCGGCCCTTAATGAAACCCCTGCAACAGGCCCACTTGCATCCAGACCACCTATCCCCAGTCCTGGGGATGGCAGCACTATATCAACCCCAACCCTGACCATTCAACCATCAGCTGTTACTGATCCACTACCTGCCAATCCAGCTGCACCTTTCGCGACCCCTCCTGCACCTGAGTCCCAAGCAAACAAGCCTCCCTTAGCTTTGCAATGGCTAATGGATATAACAAAACCAACTCATGGACACTCAGTGATAGCCTGAACACTAACCCATTTAAGACACTCATTGACACTTGTTGGGTTTTGTTTCTTTGACTCTATCAGTCTTTATTGCCTCCATCTCCATGTTGCCAGAATATCAACCACTAGACTTGGAGGAAGATAGGGCATAATCGGTTTGACCGCAGCTAAGTTGGGGACCTGGTACTACAGAGCTAGAAACAAGAGCTGTGGTATAAGGTCCATGCTTTACCATCCTTATTCGGGGACTGCAGAGAGGGAGGGGCCGGGGGACTATAGCCCCCCCCCTCCCCTCAATTTTCATTACAGTGATGTTTTTGGCTTGATCAAAGACTTAGTAATATACCCCTACCCATTAATACCCCTGGGAGGCGCGGTGGCCTCATGGTTAGTGCGCTCGACTCCGGATCGAGTGGTCCGGGTTCGGGGCCTGGCAGGGGACATTGTGTTGTGTTCTTGGGCAAGACACTTTACTCTCACGGTGCCTCTCTCCACCCAGGTGTATAAATGGGTACCGGCGTAATGCTGGGGGTAACCCTGCGATGGACTAGTATCCCATCCAGGGGGGAGTACAAATACTCCTAGTCGCTTCATGCTACAGAAACCGGAGATAAGCGCCGGCCTGATGAGCCTTCTGGCTCGTAAGTGGAGACTTTACTTTAGAGACATTAATACCCCCCTCCCCACTTTCAAACGCGCTCTGTGGCCACTGTTATTTGAGAAGACTAGAAAGCCTAAATATCAAAGGCAAACCTTTGCTCACAGTCACTTTTCTGACTTCTTTACAAAATTCGCTAAGGTGTTCTTTCATCCAATGTAAAGATCCTCTAATGTCCTAGACAAGATTGATTCTTACCGCCTCCTGTACATATCTTGAAAGATTCAAACCAGCAAATTCTTGCTCCAAAGATTCCCGTTGAGATTCTGTAATGGTCCTCTACAGAGGGAAAAAAAAAGGAAATTACCATAACTACGGACAACCTGATGTAATATTTACACCCCCAATGCCTCTTTTATAAATCTTAACATTACATAACATACCAATTTCTTTATGAATGCAGAATTTTTTTTGACAGAAGCGTCACGTCCTTTAAAATGAGACTCATCAGGTACTCGGCCTGAAACATAATACAAGAGAGACTCAAGATCATTGCTGTAGTGATAATTATTTAGCAGTAACTAACTCAAAGCCTGAAAGATTGAGGGTTGTACAGGTATTTGAACCTTTGAGTCTGTAATACCATTACAGTGCTCTTTGTTACATGTCCAATACAACTGCGCAGTGAACGTATGTCCAGAAATGCAATAATAAGACGCCCGCCCAATTTTGACATCAAACACCAAGTGTCCATTTAAGGACGTTCGCGCCAATTGTTTCTGTGCATCCTTACTAGGTACGCAAATGCACACGCCACGTCATACACGAGCGCGCGCGCTAAGTAATAAAATGAGAACTGATAGGGCAAAAGGCCATTGCTATAGCTTTGCCTGGATTTAATGGTCTTGGACGTTCAGTGACCCCTATTTTTCTTTCCAGAAACGGATTTTATTTACAATTATCTCCACGTTGTCCAGAAATGAACAAAAAATCAATGTAGGAAGTTCAAAAAATTTCAAGATTTCTGCTCACGGGACATCAAATCCTGCCATCTTGCGGCTGCAAGGTGCGTGAAACTGTGGTCACTAAATGCGAACTTGATCTTTAAGGGAACCTCACCAGTTGACTAAATTCACTTAATTAGTCCACTTAAACAATATTTGGCAGAGAAGATTTCACTTCAAAGATTTAATTGCAATATATTTGGGTTTACAGACACTGGCCTTATTCGATAACGAAGCCCGATTTTGTCACATTTTGGGTGTTTTTCCGGACATGTTCTCTCCAAAACGAAGTCGGTGACCCCCCATTTTTTTTACATTTCTGACATAACCAACTCATCATCTTACAGTGGTAAAAGTTTCAGAAGAAAATCAATGTTGAAAAAATTTCGCGCGAACGTCCTTAAGCCTTTGCTACCTATATGCAACAATAATGTAAGGATAGAGGTTAGCGTTATTTTTAGCTTAGGGTAAATGCAGCCGTTTATCCTTACCAGAGCAGCAGCAAATTTGGGGGACACTTTGCGACAAATTGAAGAGGTTAAGCATCATGTTCATGGCAAACAGGAAAACATTGGACTAAAATTTGCGTTTTGCCAAAAGTGGAAGAAACTCGTTTCATACGAGCTCATTTCTCGCGTGTTATGGCTGCAGGTATCAAGTAACTTTTCAAAAGAGAGAGAAGTTGGAATGAAGTCATTTTCATGCTTTTGTGACAGGCAGCAGCCTACAGTTTCGTGTTTGGCATTTCACGTAAATGCCATTGTCAATCTCTATTCATTGTCTGTATTGCCCGTTTTCACTGTCACACCATCATCAAAACCATTAAGCAAATTAAGTCAAGAATCAAAGAGATAAAAAAGGATGAATATTCAAACAGTCTCACAAAGGTTCAGGTCTGTGCGATGTTTCGTGCGGGAGATATTCGAAGAAATGTTTTACTCAAATTTATAAGGCTTTGTATGGAGACGCCATGTTTGTGTCCCTCTCTGGGGCACAAATATGGCGGCTGGAAGCTGACAAAAACATATATCATCAAGTTTTGCTATAAAAAGCCAGTAGTCATCTTCTGAGAGCTTATAAATATAGTTATTCTCATACAAGGACTGTTCAGATTGCAAAATCTTAGTGGACAAGTCACTTTTTACATCGTGTCACGCAAAAGCTTAGAAATTCAACCTTGCCTTATCACAACACGATAAACCCCACCAAACTGAAAATTGGTGAAAAGACAAGTCTAAACTAAAATCTGAAAAGGATTGATGATTCCTTATTTTTTAGTTTTGATGACGTCACATGAAGACAAAGAATTCCCGGAAATGAGTGATGGTGAAGTTAAGAAGAGCAAGGGGACACTTTGTGACGCTTATTGAAATCCCCATCCATCTAACAGGCCATTTCCAAGTTCGTGTCTGCCTAATCTTCAAAGTGAGTCTAAGTGCAAAGCTTTTTGATGGTAATTAGTTCTACTTTACATACTATGAATGAAAAATTATTTTAAGAAAACCTCCGCACTTAAACTCGCTTTGAACAGGAGTCAGACATACATTGTAAACTCAGAAATGGCCAATTGTAAGAGGCATTTCTGGACATATCTGGCACAATGAGTTTCATGGTAACTTGCATACATACCACAATATATATATATATTTATTTATTTATTTATATAATTTATTTATTTAGATATAAAGGGACATTTGCCCAAGGAGAGTCAACAAGAGGAAAGAAAGTTGCTTACACAGGTTGATCTCTGAGTGAAACTTTACCGAGTGTTTACACCCTACCTTTTGTCTATGCTTACATGTATGTTGATCTCAAAAACAAATTTGGGGACCAACATTATCTATTGCTACAAAAGTGATTGGTAGGCTAAGATAAAACTCCCTGCAAAGTTAAAAACATCCCTGGGGTGCATTGTGAAGGACTGCCTATGAATCTGCTCCAGGTAATGTTTTTTTGATTTACTGTAGTAGTGACTTCTATCATAGCATACTTATCACTTTTCAGCAATAAAAGATGTGTGGTCATCAAGTTCATTTTCTAGATTTAAGCACTTAAGGACGAAGTATAGGGTGTTGTTAGATACATGTAGCTCTGTCATTGCCATGGTGTATTACATGTATATGCCACATCTGATTCAATAACATTATTGGCGTTTCACATGGTAACATAGCGTTGCTGTTAGTTGAAACAGTTGGGCAGACTCATTCCTTCCAAATACTTCAATTTGTTGAAAGTGTTGAGACTGGTTTGAGTCCCCTTAATTTTGTCAAAGATTGGTGGATCATTACACAATGTATTTAGTAATATTTACCAACCTAGAGCTGCAAGATTTTTCTCACGCATTGCAAGCTTCTGTTCCACCTGCTCGTTTGCTTCTTTTAAGGACTGTTGCTACAATTTTAATAACATCACAAAAATGGTTTGAACTCTACACTTGATGAGATACATGAAAGACAGCCCTAATGAGGGGGTTCCAAGAAGGACTAATGTTCAAGATATTGAATCATGCTTGGCCTTCCTTTAATGCTTAAAGTGCCCCTGTGACCAAAAATTCACTTCATATTTTTCTTTGGATTGAAAAAAATATGTTAACAAAACACTAAGTGACCCACGTTTTAAGCCTTGATTTCAAAAAGACACCTCTTTATTTTAACTGTAATTTTCCTATTTAATGGTCCGCCATTACTAACATTATGTTCTTGAGGCTCACTAGTTTAAGAATGCAATACGTGTGTACGCCGCAGAATTAATATGCAGCACGGGGGTTTCGGGCTTTCAGACTTTTAAACTCACGCTTTGCATAATATATAATAAGCTGCGTTCACACGCTGAAATTTTAAGCTAGTGAGCCTCTGACGTCACTTTTCCCTGGATCCAACTGTCTGAGGTCCAATCGGTCAGTTTTGAATGTGAGTAACGGCGGACCATGAAATCCAAAGCTTACACTCAAAGTAAACAGCCTTTGGATAAAAATCAAAGCTCAAAATTTTGCCAGTCAGGTTTTAAGCAAACACACTTTCAAAATCTGAAGGAAAAAAGGAAGTGTTTTTTTTTTATCACAGGGGCACTTTAAGGTAACTTAAAACCTGGCAATCTCACTTCATGAAAGTAAATGTAGCATTACAACTGAACAAACTATAATAATTCTGTTTTGTTTTCTTAAAATAAATTATTAGTATTCTTAAAATTTTTAAACACCATTTTTAGTGATAACACTCATAAACAAAATGAAAGTCTTGAGTGTAGACTCCATTATTTCTGGACGCAAAACAGGGTACCGTAATGGTATAGTGGCAGATCATACCAGGTACATGTAATTTCATGTCATTCCTTCTTCAGCAGCATCGTAGTTTGACCCTTTCATGCCTGAGAGTCGCATTTATATATTTTACTCTGTATTATTCTATTTCTTGGAGATTTAGTTTATTTAAAAACATTCTCATTTTTTTCAAAGGTAGTTATGAAGACCAATATACATAATTTTATCATTTGGTTTAACAGGGCTCAAAATTAACGAAAAAATCCAGTCGCATTTTGCGATAAGATACGAAACTTTAGTCGCAATTTCGCAAATTTTAGTCGCAAAATTGCTGCGCTGCATTGTGTTGTCAGCGGTTTAGCAAATGGCGAATGATCGAAGAAATGGAGCTGCGCACGTAACATCGCACCAAAATTACTCTACAATTACGCTATCTTCAGAGAAAATTCACAGCGAGAAACAAAATAATTTTGTCATTTCTTAATTCTTTTTAGCAAAAGT